>NW_025110650.1:21978-49989 GCF_011392965.1 Frieseomelitta varia
ATAATATAATATAATATAATATAATATAATATAATACAATATAATATAATATAATATAATATAATATAATATAATATAATACAATATAATATAATATAATATAATACAATATAATATAATAGAGAATATAATATAATATTATTATAAATATAATATAATAGAGAATATTTATTATAAATATAAGAGAATATGATTAATAAATAATATTTATGAAGGATTAATGTTTCTAAATAAAAATTGATTAATCAAAGACAAACGATGTCATTATCTCGAATTTTGCTTTCATTTTGTTCACGTAATTTACGTAAGAGTTTAGGCTATATTGCAATTTTGAAGCGATTTACTTTACCTAAAATCGTCACATTTTTCCATATAAATTGAGTATAATAAATCAATATGTGTTGAGATAGTGAAGTATATTTGTTATTAAATCGAAGTTCACTCAACAATTTCAACTCGCGGTAGAAATGTACCGAACTCGTTCTATTAAAAGTTATTATACAGATGCAACAATTTTATTCGCATATTTACCAACTTCTTATTAAAATTTATCAGGTTTTAAAAATTTTGCATCACGAGAATGAAGAGAAAAGATAGTTTGTGATGGTTTCATTGATTCTGAAGTCAGGAAAGGAAATGCCGAACCATTTTCCTAGAATTTCGCGGACCATAACGAGTGACCGAACCGTATACAATAATTCGTCGCTCTCTTTTTCTTTTGAATACGTCGGCATGATACCACTGGATAGAAATTATTAAGAAGTAATAGACTTATGTTTCGGTAACATTTAAATATACTTAAAACTGAGAAAATGTTGCGCAAGAAGTTAATATTGTGATCATAGAACTTCAGGGATTTTTAGAAACTTGATCAACATTTTCTCATTGTTATTCCTTCCTCCACTTTGACCTTACGATTTTACGAAATCTTTGACCTTACGATTTTACGAAATCGAACAACTGAAGTACTTATGGCACATCGACCATCTTCCTTCCAATCTCGAAAAATTTTTATTCGTTTGATTTATATGTAAATACATACGTACGAGGTGAATACATACGAATATATTTTTATAACGCACGTATATAACGTACGTATATCATTTTATCGCTGTGATTCGTATATAACTGTAATTACGTATATCACTGTATATAACTGTATATAACTGTATATCACTGTATATCACTGTATATAACTGTATATCACTTTATATAACTGTATATCACTGTATATAACTGTATATTACGTATATAACTGTATATCACTGTATATCACTGTATATTACTGTATATAACTGTATATTACGTATATTACGTATATTACGTATATTACGTATATAACTGTATATTACGTATATAACTGTATATTACTGTATATCACTGTATATTACTGTATATCACTGTATATCACTGTATATCACTGTATATAACTGTATATAACTATATATCACTGTATATTACTGTATATTACGTATATAACTGTATATTACTGTATATAACTGTATATTACGTATATAACTGTATATCACTGTATATCACTGTATATAATTGTATATTACGTATATAACTGTATATCCTTTTATCGCTGTGATTCGCAGAAATCATAATCTTAGGATTTCATAATTGTGGAATTATTCACTTTAAAATTCCAAATTATCTTCGCTCTGAATGAGAAAAAAAAAAAAAAAAACTCTCAGTCCTCGTCGTTGGGGCGAGTTAATGAAACCGTAATATCGTGGAACTTTCGTGCGAAGTATGTTCACAGGAACTCATGCATTTCGCAAGCGGCCCCGTGTACCGGCGTCGAACGAAATTTTCCCTTTCCCCATTTCATTTTCCAGTCTGTGTCTTCGATATTCCCCTCTCTTCAGAAGACGCGGGACGAATTTTCAACGCGAGGTTCGTGTCACCGTAGGCGGCGAAAGTAGCAGGAGGAACCGTGGCCAATTTCCTCGATCTCGCCGCTGAATACCTGAGTGCTCTTTCCACCCCCTTTTCCCTTCGTCGTTCCTTTGTTTCCAACCTTCTCGTTGTCCGATTTAAACGATTCTCCTGCCGTCGTCATCCGAGAAAATCTCGATCGGGAGTGCCGGAGTTTCCCTTTTTAATTTGCGAGACGACGTGACGGTTTGCACGTTTCAACGAAAAGGACGGATCTCTCTCTCTTTTTTTGAGAGTAAAGATCAATGGAAGATCCCTTTCAGTTTGCAGAGACGTTCGATGTAATGTTTATCAGGTATTTTTCTAATATCATTTTTTTTTTGTTATTAGATTTATCTTTTTTTTTTTTGTTGTTGTTCTAACATCATTCTTCTAAAATTATTTATTCACAAAGACGGTGTCGTTAATGATCAGAAAGACACGAGAATTAGATAAAATGATGCAAAGAATATTTTATATCTATTAATATGTACAACAAAATATTGATGTATGTATATTAGATGTTAGAATGTTAAATATCAATATGCAAATATAATTACTACAGGTATTGTAGTATTCAACCTCAATATCGAAGATAATAATTAACGTGAGAGCTGTCAAAGTGGTCGAAACGAACAATTTATAATTTTTATCAGATATTTCACAGACGTAGAACAGTGTATTTTCTTTTTAGAGGTTCGAGTAATTTTTTCTAAAATGTAGAAACATTCTTCGTGGAATAATTTTTCGAAAAATATAGGGACGTAAAACGTCGTATCTTCGAATTTAGTTATTTAATCAAATGTTAATGAATTTTCATAATGGGAATCGATCGGGAACAGTTAGATATGATAGTTAACGATTCATTAAACTAGCTGGCTTCCCGAGTATCGTGAATAATAAACAGTCTGTAACTCACGCTCGTGATATTCAACCATCTACATTTTCCATCAAAATGTCAATACAGATATCTCACGTTTTTTGCCCGTTCTCATTAATAACGATCGCAATTTTCAAACGCGTGCACGCTATTATTACTAGACTACGGATTTTTTCGCGTATTTGTGATGCAAATAAAGGTGAAACAGTTATAATAATAACGCTTTTTATGCGACAATTTTCTACCTGGATTCCAGTTTCTCAGAAACATAAAAAATTGCACGAACATCCGTAGTTTAATTATTAAAATTGCAACGAAATATTCTAAGAAACGCATCGTTCATCTTCTGCCTCTTCTACTTCCAATTTCGTTTTTTTTTTTTTCTCTAATTTATAATATCATCCATCCATTTGTTTTTAATATCGTTTCCTAACATCAATCAAAATAAATAAAGATATAGTTGCGCGAATCATTCGATATATGACGAGCAACGTTGCTCAGAAGTTGAGAAATTATAATTAAAAACTAATTCTAATTCAATAAATTAATAAGAGCTAAATTAAAATTAATTCCAATTTAATAAATTAAAAAAAACTAAAGCAAAGTTAATTCTAATTTAATAAATTAAGAAAACCTAGTAGATTGAAATAAGATAAATTTTACGGACTATGAAATTGTTCCTGGCGCGAAGGTATAATACATTTCAAACTGTTAGTCATTTCTAATAGATCATTCTTCTAATAGATCATATTCATTGTAGTATTAATTCGACAATAAAATTGGTTGCTATGTAAAACCAATTTAATTTAATAAACTAAATTAAATTAATAATACACTAAACTAATAATTCAATTAATAAGAAACTAAACTTAATTAATAAGAAACTTAATTTAATTAATAATAAATAGTATACTAATAAATAGTATAGTACAGTCCTCACAATCTTCACGTGAGACACATATAAAACATATAAAATCTGTCGCAGTGTTTAATATGCAATAAAAGAAACGTTTGCTTAGACTTCACGTGTTAAATAATTTTCACAAAAATATGAATCCACAGTCTACTAATGACACGTTGATTAATTCGATCACGGGAGTTCCACCTTTAATAGAATGACTAGCTCGTCCCGACATCCGGCGGATGAGGGTCTAACCGAAGATGTTCGTAGCAGTTTCAGCTCTGGAATCTCTCGAGCTTGGAATTCCGTCGTTGTTGGTGGAGCAACGGTAAAATTGAGTTTTCCCCCTGAAACTGTCTTTGGTGCAACACCGACAGCTTTAATTATTTAAATCAACCTGTTTCCGGTGCCGGAGGAGATGGAACATAATGCGATATAAATAAACCATGCGGCAATTTCTTTGATGTTTTCAAGAAAGCTGCCATTTTACCTCTTTAATTATAAATGGCGGTTTCTGTACTAAATAAAGCTGTTCTAAAGACGTTTCGCTGTGTTTCTTTAGTTCATGGAGATTTATGGGAAATTTACGAGTTACGAATACGTACACTAACAATCAGTGCATATAATGTACAAAAATATTTCTATAAAATATCCAAGATAGAGTATATTATAATATAGTATATAGTAATATAGTATATAGAGCACTGTAGTATATAGTAATATAATAATATAAAGCTTTAGTATACTAATACAGTAATATAGAGCTTTATAGTATACTAACATAGTATATAGAGCATTATAGTATACTAATATAGTATACAGAGCATTATAGTATATAGTAGAGTATATATACAAATTTCTTTTTAGATTCTGTTTCTTAGGGTTAGTAAAATATTGGATTAATTTGAAATTACAAATTCCTGTTAGAGTACATAATATTACAGTATATAGTAGATAAAGATTGTTTTAGAATCTATCTCTTTAGTCCATTAGTGAAATATTGGATCAATTTGGAATTACAAATTGCTGTGAGAATAGATATATTGTAATATATCTATTCTCACAGGAATTAAATAGTTAAAAAAAACTTTCTTTAGATCCTATTTCTTTAGTCTACTAGTTAAATATTAGATCAATTTGAAATTATAGATTCCTATTCTCTCCTTATTACTGTATTATCTAGATTTTTGGAAAAACTTAAATATTTCGTAAATATTAGCAATTTATGAAGAGAAAAAAACAAAATGTCATTTAAGACAATTTATAATTAAAGGGAGACAACGTCCAATGACCTTGACATTCACAAATGTCGTCAAGAACTCTGAATAACCCTGAACAGAGTTGATTTTGCAATAAGATCGATATTTGGTTATTACGATGGGTGAAATTTTTTCTTTTTAAAACATTAAAACAGAGGGAGGGACCTGAAATAATAGAATTAAATCGATTCTAATATATCTGTGGTAATTAAGCAAAGTCTGGTGAATAATTAATTTAAACTGTTCAACTCTGAATTTAATTGCAGTATAAGTTACGTAAGATCTGGGTCAATTTAATTCGAAATGAGGGTCTACGTTTTAAGGTAAGGGAGCATTTCGTTAAATAACAACTTATATTAACTTCGTTGCAAAGCAATTGTTATATTCTGTAAGTATCCTTCGTCAATAATTTTTTAATAAAAAATGACTTTAATAAAGAATGTCAAGATCTCCTAATTTTTAACTTGAAGAGAAAAATATAAGAAGGTTGAAACAAAATTGACAATCCATAAACTTAAGACTTAGAACTTTGTTGTATATTTATCATAAATGTTTTATTAAATATTAATAAGTTCTGAAAAAGCGATTTAATCGCGTTAATTATATATATATATAATTAAATAATTTATATTTAGTAATATAAATAGTAAGTTACTAAATAATTTATTATATATATATATTTATATTTATATATATAAATTATTTAGTAATATATTTACATTTATATATATAAATTATTTAATAATTTAAATTATATAATTAAATATGTAATAATCTCTAAAAAAGCGATACGTAACTTTTTAAAAATTGAACGACAGCGAAGACAATGAAGGTCCTGAATCAAGACTGAAAATCCATTTAAGAGTTAACGCGTTATTTGTCTCAGTCGATGTGTCTCGTGTATCTCGTTAATATCACTAATCTCTGGAAAAAAAGCAATCTGCAACTATCCAGGGGGAAAAAAAAGCACGACACAGCGGAGGATAACGGAGGTTAAACCCAAAATTGAAATCCCCCACTTAAGTCTCGAACGAACGATTCGTTCACGAGATCTAGGCAATTTCGCCATCCCGTCCCCTGGCGGCCACTTAACTCACCCCTTTCACCTCTTCCTTCTCTCAAACAATCCGACAATCATATCACGATACAATCGTTCGTTTTTCCGCAATTTAGCCGCGCTCCGTTGTTATCGTTTCACTTCTATTCGATCACTGGACGTGCGCGTGTTTCGACGAATACTAAAAAAAAAAAAAAAAAAAAAAGATCGAACGTTCCTTCTCTTTTTTTTCCCGCATTTTTTTCGCGCATATAGTACAGAGAGGAAAGAGTCGATAATGAGCGTCGTTAACGCGCGAAGCAGAAATAAATCTGTGTAAACAGACTGGCAAACAAAGTTAACGAAGTTGACAGAGCAAATATGTATTGCTCGTTGTGCACGTGGCGGAGGAATGAATGTAGAACGGAAGGAGCCGTGGGCAAGTTTCGTCGATAATCTGACTTTTGTTTCGTCCGATCCTTTGGAAATGGAGGGAAGAGAAACGAGAAAGAATGAGCGTGTTATTTAATTGTTGGATTTACTAAAGAATGTGATTTCTAAGAAAGATACTCGTTTCGTGTTGTATCATTTGTTGCAGTTGGAAAAATGGAAGATGCAGTTATCGAGAAAACAATTAATTTTTTTTAGAGACAGATGAATCACTAAAGTATTAAACATCACCACTGATAGTGATCAGAATGTTATTAAATGTCATATATTATTTATATTAGTATTATTAATGCAATTGTTATTAATATATTATATATTATTATATTACAATATATATTATATTATAAATATATTATAATATATATATTATATTATAAATATATTATAATATATATATTATATTATAAATATATTATAATATATATTATATTATAAATATATTATATATATTATTATATTATAAATATATTATATATTATTATATTATAATATATTATAATATATATTATATTATATTATAAATATATTATATTATATTATAAATATATTATTTTCATGTACAATTTCAGTTATTTACATTAAATAATTTAATAATTTTTTGATACGTGCAATTTTCTTCCAACAACGTATCTGATAGTCAGCACTCATTGTAAATAGTACATTTTTTAGTTACTGGTTATATTTTATAATAGAATTGTTGACATATTAACATTGTAGAATATGGAATATGAATATAGTATACAAATATAAAATACAATAATATAAATCTAATAATTTTTGACCATCTATCCAATCCAATAATTTTGACCAGTACATCTATTTCACAATTCTGTTAATATATTATATGTTATAGTATACAATGTTAGTTAATAATTAATATATAATATTAATATATTAACGTCCAAACAGCAGAGGTTTTCTTTGTTGAGTCAGAAACCCTTTAAGGCTATTAAAATTAAAGCTATTATCTAAAATTAAAAATATAAAAGCTATGAAATCGAAAGTTCAATATCTAATGACTGTAACAAACAGACGATTGCAATAATGATTAACATCAAACGATTGTAACAAATTAAGACTCAACAAGTCTCTTTAAACAAATTCCCGTTGATATATTTATTCAACACTATATATACACTATCCTCCTTAATAAATTATTTCAAACACTAATAGAATAAAACACTCAAAGGGTTAATATGCCAAACCTAATTTAAACCTGACCTAATAAAACGAGATAAAACATATTGAGTATGTAAAAAAATTATTTTATCCCTTACTGTACAAAATATTTATATCTCCAATGCTGAAATAAATATCTCGATTCGAATAATTCGTTCATTCATGAAACAAATCAGCATTTTTACAGAGCTACGTACGTAACAGAGAGCTTAGACCAAGGTTAGAATAGACGATTACGAGCACACTTGTCGCAAAGCCCTCGAGCGAGAGTGTATAGCTTACGTAACGCGACAGTTTAGCTTTCATCGGGTGCTCTAGACCCGATCGTAATTATCTCAGTGCTTACCGTTGATGTGAAGATTCACGTGAATATACTTGGGCGGATGAGTGCTGACTTGGCACTCGTACTGACCCTCGTCGCTACTGTTCACCGGCTCGATTTGCAGACGCCAATTATCCGGGTATTGGAACTTCACCGTGTACCTCGGATCACCGATGTACGTCTGATGCTCCACCGTGAGCAGATTCACCTTTTCCCCGTTGTCCTGTCTACGTACCCATGACACCTGTCGGCAGATTATCGTAATTTTCATTCGAATGAACTCGTCAGTTTGCAACTAAATCTCTCAAATAGCAGCAATTTCATAAATCGGTGATTCGATTAGAGCAACGACAAAGTGTCATTTGGAATTTTCTTTTCGCAAATTCGACGTAGGAAAACAGAACGTTCAATTTCTACAGGATTCAGATTGTAATATCACCGAAACTAATATCATTTAGACTAATATATAATATATTTCTTTCTCTAAAGAATATGTCGGGTCGTATTGATTAGTAAAAAGTATATGGTTTCATTTAAAATGGTAAGAGTGATTTTGAAATTTGCAAAAAAAACCACATATGCAAAAAATTATTGTTATGCTTAATTATATATTTATATAGCAAATATTATGTTTAATATTATATTAATATATGATATATTATATAAAGTATTTATAATCTATTAAATAAATTAAATAATATACAAAATATTTGTAATATATTAAATAATATATAAAATATTTATAATTTATAATATATTTAATATATATTGTACTAATAATGTACATGTGAATAATACTGTATATATTGTATATTGTATATTTGTATATTTGTATATTTGTATATTTTATATTTGTATATTTTATATTTATATATTTGTACTAATACTGTATATATTTAATATATATTGTACTAATATTTTATATAGTCTTTCATATCGTGTGCAATTCTGTATTTGTAATATATTAAATAACATATAAAATATTTATAATTTATAATATATTTAATATATATTGTACTAATATTGTACATTTGTATCATACTATATATATTGTATATTGTATATTGTATATTTGTATATTTGTATATTTTATATTTATATATTTGTATTAATACTGTATATATTTAATATATATTGTACTCATATTTTATATAGTTTTTCATATCGTATGCAATTCTGTATTTGTAATATATTAAATAATATATAAAATATTTATAATTTACAACATATTTAATATATATTGTACTAATATTGTATATTTGCATACTGTATATATTGTATATTTATATATTTGTATATTTGTATATTGTCTGTTTGTATATTCTATATTTTATATTCGTATAGTGTATATTTGTACTAATACTGTATTTAATATATATCTATATTTATAATATATTGTACTAATAGTTTATATAGCTTTTCATATTGTATGCAATTTTGTATGTTTAACTTTCTCACGAATGAGAAATATCTGTTTGCCCACTCAACTGAGAAAAAAATTCTCAAACTTTTAAACAAACATATCTCATGAAAGTCTTTGGTCAAATTACAACAATGTAATTTAACAAAATTTCCCAAGAAAAGTTTTCGAACGCTCATCATCGACATCTCTGTCAAATCACACTGTGCCATTTCAATAAAGGTCATTCCAATTATCGTTGCCAGTTACACTCTTTTACAATTACTACTTTACGTAACGTAGGAAACGGATGCTCATTAAACTGATTAAACAGAAAACTGGAAAGGAAGACGCCGTCCGATTGCTCGTTACGGCTTCGAGCCCGTAAACGGCCACGATAAACAAGGACTCGAAATCCGCAGTTTATCCACGTAACTGGAATTGGATAGTGTTTCCCGGCATTCCCATTAAGTGCGCGCGGTATCGTACATCTTCGACATGGATATCAAGCTCCGCTATTATCCGTTCAACGTCGATTGCCGCGCATGGACAGCTATCAACGATGCGCGCGATCGCATCCGATCCCGTACCGATCCGTGATCGATTGCTCTCCTTCCGATCGTCTTTCTCCCGGCTGAAATATGCGAAACAGACTCGACAGGAAATTCTCACCGACGCGTGACGTTTGTTCGTCGTTGAATTCCTCTTTTTTTTTTCTTTTCTTCAACCTCTTGCGCTGAAGTGACGTGTCACGCACGTCGAGAATCTTTCGTCCGAAAATTGCAACATTTTCTCAGTTTCAAACGTAACCCAGGTAAAACAAATGATAAGTTTGTTACTTCTTAATAATTTTGATCCAGTGATATCGTACCAACGAGTTCGAGAGAAACAGAAAGCGACGATTTATTGCATAAGGTTCGGTCGCTCGTTATGGTTCGCGAACCAGTTGGGCAGCGCAAGGTGTTCAATGAGGATTTCGACGACTTTAATTTGTCGTCGCGACAAACAAGTAACAAAGAAAATGATCGAAGAACGAACGAATAAATAAATAGAATCGAGGTCTGTCTGAAGTGCGATTTGATAATGAATTTTGTTAGTTGATAACCTTCCACTTTTTCATTATGTGCATCGTTTCGATTTTTCTTCTCACAATGCAAAATAATAGTAAAACAAATGATACTGTGCTAATACTTTGGCGTAAAGCATTCGATCGTTAATTATAAAGAATAATTAAAAAGTTCACTCGATAGTGAGGAGGATGAAACCATTACATTTAGCTACGAGTAACATCAATAAGTGATTTCAATGTTTCAGTCATCTTGTATGCAAGTGTATATATGTATTCATATTTGAAACTACGCAGAAACTTTATATTTTTATACTAATTTATACTATATTGTAATATTTATTAATTAATTTTGTAATATTGTAACATTTATTAATTTATACTATATTATATTATATATATATATTAATTTATACTATTATATTACATATATTATATTCATTTGTTTAAAATTAAATTAACTAATCTACGTTTAGGGTTTAAGAGTGAACTTGCCTTCACGGTAAAATACATATTCAGCAGTAATAAATGACAATGTATGTCACGTATAATAATTATTTTACTTTAATAGTCACTGAAACTTATAATTGAAGTTCCTTCAATTTTCAATTAAAAACTTTGAAACTTGCGAGTGACCTAATTCAATAATCAGGGGCTGCAGTATTCTTGGAAAGTTTCCCAGCTAAGAGAGAAATATTATTTTATTTTAATCAGTCAGTTCCACACATACACAAGTATTATCTCGATTCAATTTATCTTATTTTGCAACGGATTCTTTTTCTGGGCACAACTTTTCAATTTTGCACAAACTGCATAAAAATAAATAACAAACGCGCCTATAAAATATCCAGCAAGTGAAACAAATTTATTAAGTATATATTGTTCTTTTAAAAATTTTATCTTTCATTCTCTGAAAAATTGATTCTTCTAAAAATCATGTTTCTTTATCCTAGAGGAATTATATTACATATTATATTATAATTATATTATATATTATTTATATTACATTATAGTTATATTATATATCATATATTATGTATATTATATTATAATTATTTTATATATTATGTATATTATATTACAGGGATATATAAGAATTATATTATTAATATAATTCTCCAAATGATCTAAATACGCGAATTATATTACATATTATATTATAATTATATAATATATTATACATTATGTATATTATATTGTAATTATTTTATATATTATACATTATGTATATTATATTATAATTATATTATATATTATAGGGATATATTAGAACTATATTATTAATATTTCCTCCAAATGATCTAAATACGCGCGCGGGTATCGTTAACTATTGGATTTGATGATGAAGAGCACACGTGAGATGACAAACACACACCGGGCGGCGAAATTGCTCAAACAACGACTCCCAAACATCGTGCAGCGTAATAAATATCGTTCTTAGCCGAGTTATGCACTTTCAAGATAATCATGCACGGATAATCGCGTTAGCAGACACCGTCGTTAGCAACAGCTAGCAAACGGTAACGGCATTAATAGCCTAATATTACGGTGAAGCGAGCTCGACCGTGTTCCAACCAAGTGCGATGCTTTTAGGATATAACTACTGGCCGGGACGAGTTTCCATGGAGTTAGTCGCCGTCGTTTCCCTGTTTCAATGCAGCTTCGCTAAATTCGCTTGAAAAGATATTCTTCCCGCTATGTCGTCGTTCTGTGTATGTCTGACATAGGTCTTGAAATTATCGGGGCCGTTCGTTTGCAACTGACGACACGCGTGTATATTCGCTTGTATAGCAGTTACGTCATCATCGGCCCGTAGGAAGATTTCGAGATAATTGGGGAGCCAGTCGTTTTACGGAACTGCGGAATTAATTGGAAATGTCCAAGTGCCGGATTATTGTTATTTCGTACAAGCGCGTAAAAATAAGAATTTTATGTAGATTTGTGAGTAGAATAAATTATATTACGTTCAAATAATAAATGGTTACATTAAAGTAGTATGATTCGTTCTAGTTGTAGATTTGTATGAAACTGCAAGGATTAAAAAAATTATTTTTGTTATCATAATATATATGCAACTATTGTTATTATTATTATATATATGCTATTATTATATATATTATAATATATATAATACATATAATATATATAATATATATAATATATATAATATATATGCTATTATTATATATATTATATTATTACTATATTATATTACTATACTATATTACTATATTATTATATATATTATATTATTATACTATATTAATTATTATTATTATATTATTATATACATATATTTTTTTGTTATTATTATATATATGCAACTATATAATTTTATACAGATTTATAACTGGAACAAATTATATTATTATTAATTCAAATAATAAATTATTATATTACATTAAGTTGCAGATTTATATAAAATTATCATTTTCGTGCATTCTTTTATTATTGTTACTATTATATAATTATTATTATTTATTATTATGTAACTGTGATTATAAGTTGTTTAAAATCGTAAAAATATGATTGTGAAAATGTAGTTCTTTAACCATTCATGTGTTTTTCCTAATGTAAGATATTCTATTAATTTTGACCCTTCCTCCCTCCAAAAAAAGATACAATTTGTTCAAACTATTATACATCTCTCTCTTTATATATATACATATATATATATAAAATAATAATAACAATAATTTTTAAATTAGCATAGTGCTAAACTACAATTTTTACTATATATTTTACACGAACCATGTGAATTAGAAAAGTATCTAAATTATATATTTCAAAAGGCATTGATTAATTTTGAATTGTTAAAAAAAAAACGACAAGGTCAATTAATAATATCTGACATTTCTAAAATTGCTAATAAAAATATTATACAGATGCGAATCATGTTACTTGGGCAAAAATCTAGCATGAAGATTCAAGCGATACTGTTGCTTAATTTTAATGAAAATACTGGCATTCTATATACGCGAGCATATGTTTCGCGCACTAGGTGCATCATTTTCAGCAGCGCATTACTTTTTACCATCAGCGTGTTTCTCGTTTGCAACATTTCCTCCATCTGAGTATTATGTTGCAACGTTTGCAACATTTTCAGCTGACTCTCGCAGAAGAAACTAACGAAGGGCTGACTATGACTCTCGCTCTCTGCCTTTTATCGAGCCAACGACTGAAAATTCTCTCAAGTAATCAGTTGTTTTGAAAGTGGTTTCTTTTACTAGGTATGTGAAATTAATATAAAATGAATAGAATAATTGATGATATAATATAAATTACTAAATAATATAATAATTGATATTACATGCATATAGAATTAAGATTAAAGTTATATTGTATAAAATTCTTCTAATTAATATTGTGTGTATTTTATTGAGGATATATCATTAGGATCGTTTTTACTATTATATTAATAGAACCATTAATATTTCTGCTATTTCACATTCTTCTATCCGGAAATTAATGCACGTAGGATACATTATAATAAGTATGTAAAATTGAAAAATCCAATCTAACGTAACATATAAAAATATGTACAAAACATTTAAAATGTACCGTCCACTGTAATACCTACTTAAATATATCAATCTTTTGTAATTCTATTCACAAATTTTGCACGAAAGAATTTACTATACGAAATCTGTAGTTAGTTGTTCAGCGATACGATAGATTATAATTGAACAAAAGTATTAATAACAGACTGTATTTTCTAAAATTCTCTCAATTTTAATACCCATTGCAAAACTATCTTTGATGGGACAATCGAAGTGGCAATTGCGTGTGAAAAATAACTATTACTTACGTAGTAACTATTGGAATTATCATTGTAAAAGTTTCGTAAATAGCTGCGCGAATTTACTATTGCTTCAATAGACATTTTTATCTACACATTAATACTTTCAATCAGTTTTTATTATATATAAATATTATATGTAAATATTTATTATATACAAATATTATATGTAAATATTTATTATATACAAATATTATATATAAATATTAAATGTAAATATTTATTATATACAAATATTATATGTAAATATTTATTATATACAAATATCATATGTAAATATTTATTATATACAAATATCATATGTAAATATTTATTATATACAAATATCATATGTAAATATTTATTATATACAAATATTATATGTAAATATTTATGATATACAAATATTATATATAAATATTTATTATATACAAATATTATATATAAATATTATTTACTCTATATTAATTGTTTTATATTGACCAACTTAAGTCACGTATTTTGTGTCTTCAGTTCGTACCAGAGTTCAGCGAATATAAAACGCGAACTGCCTCTGCGAGAGCAATTCGTAGCCCAACCTGGCCGAGACACGTGTAATCACGCGGGATATTGAATTAATTCGAACGACGTGATTACTCCGGCAAACGGACGCGTCTTGTTGTCACGACTTCCCGTCGAGCGCGAAGAAATTAATTAGAACAGATCGTCCTCGCGGAGATGAACCAGTCGTGACTTCTATCGACCTTCTAATTTCCTGCGAGAGGGCAAACTCTGCTGTACGAAAGTATCGCGAGGCGCCGACTATCAAACTGCGCGAGACATATGCAAAAACGTCGCAAAGGATGTGGAAAACGCAAGGAGAGTTCATGCGAAGATGCACGAAGGGAGACATCGCTTGTCCAAGTGGGAATGTACAGGAGCTTTCGCCCACTTTTGCATATTATAAAGTGTTCTCCATACATCTGCATGCGATCTCCATGCATTACCATAAATTTCCCACGACCTGTACATACTTTGCGTGTTTTTGTCTCGTGTTGCCTCTGTGCGTGGCGCTGCGTTCGCTTGTGTTGTTTCAGTAGCCATTTTGGTTCACGGTCGACTCAAAGCGGCCAGGCTATTGTTTGCCGTGGTTAACCGAGACGCTTTCGTTTCGTATGAGAATTTTTCAATGTCTCGCGATCGAGCGTCAAACGTGCAAAAAAAAAAGGAAACGAGGAACGTGTTATAAATCGACTCTGTTTGGGTCTTTGAGGATATTACATCTCGATAGATATTTGCATTTTGAGATTTTTCACGAATATAACTATATATTATTATTATAATTATTACTCTTTTTTTCTTTGAATATTTTGTATACATACTTTTGCATATTACGCGAATATTGTGAGCATTTTTGTGAACTTTTTTTTTTAAATTCGTCGTAAATTCACAATTTTTAATTTAAATTTATTAAAAATTCATAAATATTTTGTCATTAAGATATTTATTTTAAGTTTCATTTTTAATTTAATTTTATTATTTATAATATTATAAAATTATAATATAATATTAATTTAAAGATCATTTTAGTTCTTTCTAAAATTTTTTATAATTAATATATATATATATATAAAGTTATTGTTTTCATACCAGCAATCAAAAATAGATCACGTCAAGGTTTAAAAGAAATAACAGCTTCTTCTGTTAGTAAAAAATATTTACTAAGTTTCAAATATTAGTAAAAAAATATTTACTAAGTTTCAAAATTTGGAGATCAAAGTATAATTATAATTATAATGTCCTTATTGTAGTTTCTGCAATTTATTTATTTATTAAAAGACAGAAACAATCAATTGTCATGATCTGCCATTACATACAACTAATAATGTTACAAAAATTATTAAAAAATTCAATTTCCTAATTAAAATACATTTTTAATGGTTCGTCCGCACCTTTCTAATTAAACTATTATATAACTAAACTTTAATATTAATTAAATATTAATATTTTATTAAATAATAATATTAATGTATAAAATATTAAATATTAATTAATTATATTAATATAGTATAATGTAATGTAATATAATATTAATATAATATTAAATATTACTTTAATATTAATACAATATTATATTAATGTAATGTAATGTAATGTAATATTAATAGAATATTAAATATTACTTTAATATTAATACAATATTATACTAATGTAATATAATGTAATGTAATGTAATATTAATATAATATAATATTTAATATTAAATATTAAATATTAATACAATATTATATTAATGTAGTATAATGTAATGTAATGTAATATTAATATAATATTAAATATTACTTTAATATTAATACAATATTATATCAATGTAATGTAATGTAATATAATGTAATATTAATATAATATAATATTAAATATTACGTTACTTACTTTAATATAAATATTAAATATTAATACAATATTATATTAATGTAATATAATGTGATGTAATGTAATACTATTAATATAATACTAAATATTAAATATTAATACAATACTATATTAATGTTAAATATTAATAAAATATTAAATATTAATATTACTAAAACTTCAACTAACAATAAAACTATTACAATTAGTTTCCTTATAGATTCATCAATAATTTTGATTAAGATACGTCTCAAAATTTTGCAGAAAAAAGAAAAACTTTCTAGACAGTTTCGAACAGGCAACAGTCGATAAAACTTCAACTAACAATAAAACTATTACAATTAGTTTCCTTATAGATTCATCAGTAATTTTGATTAAGATACGTCTCAAAATTTTGCAGAAAAAAGAAAAACTTTCTAGACAATTTCGAACAGGCAACAGTCGATAAAGATACGAATGAGAAGACACTCACGGTTTTATCCTGTAGCAGGGATATCCTGCAGTCGAGTATGGCGCTGCCGCCAGCCTGCACGGTCATGTTCTTGCTCTCGCCCTCGAAATGAGGGCCCCACCGATGATCGTGATGATGTTGATGCTTGTTCAGCGTGCTGTGCGCATCGAATATGTAGTTCAACATCGGCGCGTCCGTCGGTACCGATCGCTTTGCCGCCGTCGTCGATTTCGTTGACACTGAATCCGTTATTAGCGGTAAATCTGTAATCAGCGATGAATTTTCTTGGTAATTAATTGTACGTGGATTTTCGTATATTTGCAGGAAATTTTATGGTGCAAAGAAACATAAAAACTATATAAGATATTCAAGATACAGCACTCGTTATATATTATTAACGATAATTAATATTGTAATATTAAATGAATTTGTTCTTTAGCAAAATTTTGTTTGAATAATATTAATGATAATCCTTATGTTACATGTACACACTAAAATGAACCTATTAAGAATTTGTTTTTTCGAAATTGACGAATATGAAATTTTAAACAATAAATATCAATAATGATATTAACAACGATAACATAATGTCAATATTAATACTATAATATTACCAATATTTGAAATGTAAAATGATTCTATTAGAATTTCTTCTTCAAGATTGTCGAGCTATAACAGATTTAAAAAAAATATTAAAGATTTAAAAAATAGTATTAATAATAATTCGATATTTATATTAATATTACAATGTTATTAACATTTTAAAAGAAGATAAAATGGCTCTCTGCTTAGAACAGGTTCCCTAGAATAATCAAATAAAAAATATTTTGTAAATTTTCGAATACACGCTGTATGCAACATTTTCGAGAATTTTGGCATTTCTGAAATTACGTCCGCGAGAAACGTTGCCAGTTGTCGATTATTATTATTAATCATCGTCGACCTGATTAATGAAATATTACATCCGATACAGAGTATCGTTAACACGTACTGCCAGTCATCAATTACTATTATTACCATCGTTGTTACAGTTCATCGATCTGACTAATGAAAGTAAACAGCGACCAGATATTCCGAATATTCCTTCAACTCGAATATTTCACGTAGTACACGTGCAGCATCGAACGTAACAAGCTCTTTCGCCGTGAAGTATTTCAAGGCTCGCGGATTCCGAGGACTCTGGGGGAGTGGGGACTGCTAAAGACCACAGAAACTTCAGAAACCCTTTACGCCCCGAAGACCTCGGAGAACCCTAACACCTCGGAGATGCTGCAATTCTCGAAGACCGCGAAGAACCTACTGATCCTCGAGGGGCCTTCGGAGATCCTGAGAGACCCGGTAGATCTCGAAACCGCTGTTAAACCTGTAAGCCCTCTGGAGATCTGGTCTGGTTCTTACGCCGGTGAAATCATCGAAACCCACGAACCGAGTGCGGACCCTGTTGCTTTTATATATGAATATATATATAAAAAGCAGAGTTATTAGGGACACACGGTTTTTTTTTATTAAGAAGCAACGATCAGACACAACGTTCTTTCTTTTTAATTGGAGGCTCTCGATCCCTCCAAAGTGTTGAAGATTTTTCAGGTCATTTTCACCTTTTTGCTGTAAATTAACTGTAAATTAACCCTTTTGCACAATAAACTAATTCTTTTTCATTGTGAACTAATTATTTGTAGGTCATATTCACCCATTATAAATCAATTCTTTTGCAGTTCACAGTCAACCATTTGAATTGTAAACTAATCCTTTCTCAGGTTGTATTCACCCTTTTGCTGCAAATTAATTGTACATTGACCCTTTTGCAGTAAATCAACTGTAAATTAATACTTTTGCAGGTTATATTCACTCTTTCCCTGTAAATCAACACTTTTGCACTGTAAACTAATTCTTTTTGTTCATTGTGAACTAACCCTTTTGTAGCTCATATTTACCCTTTTGCTGTAAATTAATTCTAAATTAACACCTTTGCATGCCACGTCCAACCTTTTGCTGTAAATTAATTGTAAATTAACCCTTCTGCAGTAAATTAACTGTAAATTAATACTTTTGCAGGCTATATTCACTCTTTTGCTCTAAATCAACCCTTTTGTACTGTAAACTAATTCTTTTTTATTGTAAACTAACTATTTGTAGGATATATTCACCCTTTTGCTGTAAATCAATTGTAAATTAATCCTTTCGCAACAAATTAATTGTAAGTTAATTAACCTTTTTGCACTGTAAACTTTTTTTGCATTGTAAACTACCCCTTTTGTAGGTGATATTCACCATTTTGCTGTAAATTAATTGTAAATTAACCCCTTTGCATGTCACATCCAACTTTTTGCTGTAAATTAATTGTAAATTAACCCTTCTGCAGTAAATCAACTGTAAATTAACACTTTTGTAGGTTATATTCTCTCTTTTGCTGTAAATCAATCCTTTTGTACTGTAAACTAATTCTTTTTCACTGTGAACTAACTATTTATAGGTTATATTCACCCTTTTGCTGTAAATCAATTGTAAATTAATCCTTTCGCAACAAATTAATTGTAAGTTAATTAACCTTTTTGCACTGTAAACTTTTTTTGCATTGTAAACTAATCCTTTTGTAGGTCATATTCACCATTTTGCTGTAAATTAATTGTAAATTAACCCCTTTGCATGTCACATTCAACTTTTTGCTGTAAATTAATTGTAAATTAACCCTTCTGCAGTAAATCAACTGTAAATTAACACTTTTGTAGGTTATACTCTCTCTTTTGCTGTAAATCAATCCTTTTGTACTGTAAACTAATTCTTTTTCACTGTGAACTAACTATTTATAGGTTATATTCACCCTTTTGCTGTAAATCAATTGTAAATTAATCCTTTCGCAACAAATTAATTGTAAGTTAATTAACCTTTTTGCACTGTAAACTTTTTTGCATTGTAAACTAATCCTTTTGTAGGTCATATTCACCCTTTCATTATAAATTAGTTATTAATTAACCCTTTCGCTGTAAATTAACTGTAAGTTGACCCTTTTTCACTGTAAATTAACCTTTTTTTAGGTCATATTTACCCTTTTGCAGATTATATTCTTCCTTTTGCTATGAATTAATTGTAAATTGAGCCTTTCGCAGTAAATTAACTATAAGTTGACCCTTTTTGCACTGTAAACTTTTTTTGCATTGTAAACTAACCCTTTTGTTGATGATATTCACCCTTCTGCACTATAAATCAATTTTTTTTGGTAGATCATACTCGTTTCTTTGCTGTAAATTAATTCGAAAATAACCCTTTTGCAAATCGAGTTTCTCCGCAAAGTTTGTTTTCTCAAATGTCGCTGTAACAGAAACAAAATCCGTGGTAAGGTTGTCAGATACTACAAAATAAAAATTTTCGCTCGTGCGTGTGATAACTGGTCGTATGCGACAATCTAACATAATAAATCGGTAAGGATCGCGACGAGGCGTGATAATATCCAATCTCCGTGCTTGAAATTCTTAATAAAGAAAGCAATACGCCACAGCGGCCTGTAAATTCGCGCGCTGGCTTTACGGTGGCTTACGTGTAATATTTCTTTATCAGGTTTCGCTCTCCGTTTCTCAACACACGCCGTCACGTTGAAAAATAATAAGAGCGGAGGAACGTAACGCAACGGCGAAAAACGTAGGTGAAAAACTCTTCTTCGCTCACTTGTCCATCGAGAAACTGCACGTGTGAAACTCTTTACTTAATATTTTCTCTCACTCCGAAATCATGTCCGTCCCCTTTCAAAACTTTCATTGCAAATAATTCCAGGTCCACGTTTATATTCGTTCTTCGCGACTCAACAGAAGGATCCCAATGCGACGTTGCAAATTTTCAATGAAACAATTATGTTTTTAGCCGAACAGAGATCAATATTAATTACGAGGAAAATATCTTTTTCCTGATATTTTCGAGTCACAGTTCATTGACAGTTCAGCGCGTTAATATTTTTTGTTAAACTGCGAGTAACTTGTTTAATTTAATATTCGAACGTTTTAGAGTAATTTTGTAAAAATAAAGAGATGTCCTTTGACAAAAAACCCCGGATTAGTAATAACAGTTTCACGATGATAAAATCAGTAACGACAACTCTATCGTAATAATAAAATAGAAATAGTAACAATGAAATAAAATAACAACAGTTTCAACAAAATATACGCAGAAGTAAACGATACAACCATCTCCAACGATTACCAAATTACTGATCATCAAAAATTCAATCACTTCCGATTATTACTATAGAAATCGGCAATCGTGATTTTAATATCCTGTATTAATTATAAATCGTTAATCAGATGGCGTTTGACACAGTTAACGAACACAGTGACAGTGAAACGATTGGTTATCCGTTAATGAGTCAGAAGGAGAGACGATAGTCGATCTCCCATAATGAAATTGCCTTCCTGCCGTGTCACCGCGCTCTCTCCCACGATGCAAACGCGCCAGCTGAAAGAAGGGAGAATCGAAATTGGCCATAAACTGTCGTGGCGGCCGCGACACGCCAACAAAAGGAGCAACGCGCCGGCGACAGATAACAGCGTAATACCAGCGTCCGGCACGATAATGCGCGCACGTTCCATTACGCACTGAAGGCGATCGATCGATCGATCGATCGATCGCGAGCGCCGCGTAAAACGCTCGTGGTACACGTTATCAGCGTCGTGTTATTGAGCGACTGATTTATCATTACAAGCTGCTGTGCTCTCTCTCTCTCTCTCTCTCTATCTATCTATCTATCTCGTCGGTGGACGAAGATCGATCGTTGCCGATCCTCTTTGTACACATCGCGGAAGTGACGAATGTTCGACAACGAGCGATCGCGACGAAATTCCGCGTCCTTGTAATGCGTCGTTCACGAGGATCATTTTTTTTTTCTAACGTTTCTTTGAAGGTACGAAGGTTTCTTGAAGATTTCTGTTGAAGGTACGAAGGTTTCCTGAAGATTTGTTTTGAAGGTACAAAGGTTTCTTGAAGATTTTTTTTTTTTTTTTTTTATGGGAATTTAGAGTCGCATCGACTACGAGGTCTTTAGCGACGTGCTGGAATTATTTTTTCATAACTGGTCTAGAAGTTGGATAATTGATAATGTTTTTTTGTTGTTTCTGGCAGGTTAGAGCGGTGTTTTGGTTTAATCAGTATTTACTTCTTATATTTCGGTATTTTCTGCATTCATGTAGCAGGTGGTGATTTGTTGGTGTTGCAGAAAGGTGGTTCTGTTTTGCTTAGGAAGTATCCATGTGTGATCTTAGAGTGTCCGATTCGAAGTCTAGTCATAGCTATCCTTTCTTTACTGCTTATATTGTTGTTTGGTAGTTTTTAGTAGAGATGGTGTGCTATGTCGTGTATTTTGGTTCTATTTGTCGTAGTCCAAATTCTGCTCCATTCTTCTCTTTCTGTTTTGGTCGTTGAAGCTAGTAGGTCTTGGTAGTTTGGGATTGGGATGTTGGCTTCTTTTGTTCGGTCTGTCGTTGCTTCTCTGGCTAAGGAATCGGCTTTTTCGTTTCCTTCTTGAAGATTGGTTTTGAAAGTACGAAGGTTTCTTGAAGATATGTTTTGAAGATAGGAAGGTTTCTTGAAGATTGTTTTAAAGATACGAAGGTTTCTTAGGAATAAGGGCGTTTCTTGAAAAATAAAAGTTTCCCTTTCTCTTGTTTGGGATCTACGAATTTTGACAATTTTGACTTTACATTTTCAGTAAAATTGGAAAACCAATCTTATGTCACGCAACGATTGAAAGAAGGGATTCCTCATTTAATTGAGAACGTTTTTCAAGAAACTTCGAATTCGTTGCAAATTATTGAATCAATGGATAGAGTTTGAAGTTAGAAAAAAAGAGAATGAATTTAATATAAAATTTAAGATTCATTCAATTCGATAAATTGTACGAAAATATAATAAATTATTATATTTCATTTTATGAATCTTTTTTCACTTAATTGTTAAATATGAAGAAACGTCCTCTTGCAAATCATTGTAAATCATCGGAGTGTAGATCCCAAAATAAAAAAAGAAACCAATTAAATTTAAAAAGAAAAATTCAAATTTGAAAATTTGAAAAAAAATTTAATTTTAGAGGTAAGTTATACGTAAAACTTAAATCTTCAAGGTCATGTTCTTTATATACATATATCTGCACATATAGCTGACTTTTTCATCAGCTATGCGACATAATAATATATATATATATATATATATATATATATATTAGTATATATTATATAGTATTAGTATATAATATATATTAGTATATATATATACACAGTATTACATATATTACATAGTATTACAGTTACATAGTATTATTACATAATATTACAATTAGTATTACATATATATATATATATACACAGTTACATACATATATATATATATATATATATATATATATATATATACAGTTATACGAAAAAAATGACCTTGAAAAGTCGTTGAAAAAATATTCTTACCAGTTATCAGCGTTTCGGATACCATTCATATTGGGCAAAATTTTTTTAATTAAGGTAGCGAAACCACTCACTTCGAAACCACCCTGTATATATATATATATATACATAGATACAGATACGAAATTTTCAGATAATTTTATCATCTCTCGATCAACAACGAAGCACTTGAGCAAACTTCACAACTTCACTCTCCGCTGTACCGCCCTCCCGTGTATCTCTGGATCATCGCGAGCCTCGTACACGTGCCTCGTGTCTTCGAGTTCGTGGGACGCACACGTTTCGACGATTCCGCGACGAGACACGGCCACGCAGTAATTCCAGCCGAGTCCGGCTAACCACGGTAAATAATTCCGATTCGAGGCACAGGGCAGCGGCGCGCGCTCATGTTTTATGCATGAACGCCAGGCCCCGCGGACCGTCACCACGCGTTACACGTGGTTGTAGCTTCTGCTGGAATCACGGATCCCGCCGCCGCGCCACTTAAACGCGTATCGGCTCTCCCCCTGTCCACCCGATTGTTCACTATCTGACGATATATACGTGTACGTAGGTCCGGGACAACCGCCTGTTACGAACCGATGTTCCAGCGTTATTGGATGTCAAGCCGCGATGATACCGCGTCCCGGAGCAAGGTCGGAGTTTCGCAGGATTGTTGCGACTCGTTGGACTCGCTCTGTGCCCGAGGATTCGGAACGTTTGATGGGGAGATCCCAGTCCAGCATTTACTGTGTTACTTGGTATTACGGTGTCACACTGTAGTGTATTGTTTGTATATATTATGTGTATTATACAATATGTAATTATATGTAATATGTGTAATATGTAATTTATAATTATAATAAAATTTAATTATTATAGTATAATGTATAATATATATAATTTATCGCACGTATTTAATTATATTGTATATTGCATAATATTATACATTAAATATATTGTTATTATATTATGTAAGTATGTAATTATTGTATGCAATATATATATTATATTGTATAATTATTATACGCAATGTACATTATATTGTATTATATCGTTTATTATACAAACGTATTACACAATATTATACTATATTGCATTATATGTTGTATATTACGTTATATTATATATTTTAATATCTTTTAATATTGTATTATATACACATATTACATTCATAATACATTCTACTATATACTGTGTACTGTAATATTATGTTACATTGCAATTATTATTGTACTGTTTATTGTACAATATATATTATGTTGTATTATATAATTTATTGTAATATTATATTGCATTACATTATATACTGTGCGTTGTAGTATTATATTATATTATACATTGTACATTACATTATATATTCTAATATTTATTGTAATATTATGTATTGTGTAGTTTATTACATTGTATTATATAGATGTATTACATAGATGTTATACAATGTATGCACCAATATGTTGTATTATATACTGTATATTTTAATATTATATTACATTACATATATTCAATATACAATATACAATATTTATTATATTATTGTGTCACATTGTATAACAATTGTATACATTTTATTACAATTATATTACATTGTCTACTATATTGTGTAACATAGATAGAATACATATTATATTGTATCACATACTGAATGTTATATTATATTATTATATTGCATTATATTGTATTGTACTGTTTATTATGTATACTGTATAATATAGCATAGTCTACAATATATATTATGTTGTATTATATATTTTATATTATATTAAATACTGTGTACTATAATATTATATTATAAGATATTATTACATTGTATTATATTGTCAATATTATACATACTGTATAATATTAGTTATATCATAGAATTATACACTATATAGTATACATGATTTTATATGAACGATATTAATATTTTACATAATATTTTTTGTAGTTTAAGCTCAATTTGAAGTGTTTCTGCATAAATGAACAATACTCTCACTCCAACGGAAAGTATTAAGTTTGAACCGCTAGTTTACCTTCTCGCTTTCAAAGATTCGAGACAGAATTCTTCGGACAATCTCACGTCACTGTCGAGCATCGTTTATCGTTTCAAATCAAGCGAACGAAATTCCATTTTTCAGCCGAAACATTGTGCGCATCTGTACGAGCGTGGTTTTCTATTTTTCAACTTTCTCGGCGATTTTCACAGGCGATAACGCTAGTTTACAGCGGCGGGAAACCGCGGCGGAAACTTCGAATCCCATGATATTCACGGCAACGTTGATACGCGCTGAAGACAGGATCGGTTCGAAACTTCAATCGAACGCGCCGATTTCGCGAAGATCGATTTAGGAAATATCAATGCCGGCTGCGATTCTCGCGGGAATCGACGCGTTGCTTTCTCGTCGATTTCAAACGACAATTTATAATTCGAACAGTTGTAGATTCTTGCGTTACTAATAGCAAAAAATTGCTACGTTAACAATTCGTTTGGTTTATTTTAAAGCATAAACCCTCTGATTTTTATATCTGACTTTAAAAGTAAGAATACGTTTACTCTGGAAAATTGTTAAAACTCGAACGTTGAGAAATTATCTTCGTGATTAAATCCACCACCGTCTTGAAGACCGAGGTTTCCCCTTTGCAACGACACGTGAAAACTTGCTGTCCGATCTTTTTCTCCATTTTAATGTACATTGAACGACGAAGTCTTAGGATTTCTTGAACGTTGAATAAAACGACGGAAAGAGAATCTCAGAAAAATCAGGAAACGTCGGAGGAAATTTAAATTCTCAGTTATGAGAAAATCTTTCCTCCTAAATTTAGGTTGAAGAAATATAATAAAATAATATTAATAGTACTATATCATATAATATATAATAATGATAAAATAATAAATATTATATTATACAATAATTATAATAATATAGTAAATATAATATTATAATATAAATATATTATATTATATAATAATATTATATTATATTATATTATATAATAATATATTATTATATATTATATAATATTACAAAACAAATATAATATAAATATATTATCTATCTTTCCTCCTAAATTTAGGTTGAAGGAATATAATAAAATAATATTAACAATACTACATCATATAATATATAATAATTATAAAATAATAAATATTACAATATACAATAATTATAATAATATAGTAAATATAATATTATAATATAAATATATTATATTATATAATAATATATTATTATATATTATATAATATTACAAAATAAATATAATATAAATATATTATCTATCTTTCCTCCTAAATTTAGGTTGAAGAAATATAATAAAATAATATTAACAATACTACATCATATAATATATAATAATTATAAAATAATAAATATTATGTTATACAATAATTATAATAATATAGTAAATATAATATTATAATATAAATATATTATATTATATAATAATATATTATTATATATTATATAATATTATAAAACAAATACAACATAAATATATTATATAATAATATAATAATAACAAAAACAAGTATCTACATTTCTATTAATTTTAATGTCACTTTTACAAACAAACAGAGATGTTTTAAAATTTTGAATATGAAAGTCGAAATCCCGGACGTCGTAAAACATTTCATTGGAATACGTTTAATTATTCTTCGCTCGATCTCCGCGCATTTAAAAGCTGAACAGACGATCTGAATCGAATATTTTCTTAACAAACGGTGGATGTGTGTATATATATATATATACCTACACATTGAGTCGCACATCGAGCAACAAAGGAATTCAATTTTCCCTCAAAAGCACCCTCGTTCGCCGGTCGTAATCGATTTTTCGTAATCGTATCGTTCGTGTATCCACTCGCGCAATATCCTACGCAAGCTTCGAATAAAGCGATTCCCTAAGTCGGTTTTCACCTGAGAACGACGAACGCATTGATTCGTCTTCGAACCGATCGATGGTGAAATTTTTGAGTTTGCGAACCTGTTCGAGTTGTGAAAATGCAAAACACCACAGGAAGAAATTTAGTTTCTTGAACACGAATTATTTTCACGTTCAGATCAATGGAAAAACGAAATGGTAAAATGAAATAACTCGAGTTGTCGAGAGAAATAGGTAAAGTTTGTAAAATTTCGTTTACGCGTAATAACTAATTGAAAAGCTACAATTTTCTCGAGGCATTCGAAATTTAGTTTCTCCAAGACGAAGACATCTCTACATTTTTCATTTATTTTAGAATTTCTAAATTATAACTTATACTGTACTGTCTTTTATGTTTGTCATTTAATCAATCGTGTGAAATATATTTATAATCGTGACTTAATAATATATTATCTTTTGTTATTGTAATTATAATTTAGTAATATGTTATGTTTCATTCTTTATTTTCACCCAATAAAAATCTTCGTAAATATATCTGCAATTGTAATTAATGATGTACTATCTTTTATATTTCTGTCATTATTTTTCATCCAATAAATTGTCCAATATACGTTTACAATTACAATTTGTAATATATTATTTTTATAATTATCTTTCATTCAAAGAATCGTCTAAAATATATTTACAATTATAATTC
>NW_025110650.1:50031-68354 GCF_011392965.1 Frieseomelitta varia
CAATAATAAATCGTCCAACGTATGTTTCCAATTGCAATTTGTAATATATTATTTTTATGATTATCTTTCATTCAAAGAATCGTCTAAAATATATTTACAATTATAATTCAATAGTAAATTATCTTTTATAGATTTATCATTATTTATCATCCAATAATAAATCGTCCAATGTATGTTTTCAATTGTAATTTGTAATATATTATTTTTATAATTATCTTTCATTCAAAGAATCGTCTAAAATATATTTACAATTATAATTCAATAGTAAATTATCTTTCATACATTTATCATTATTTTTCATTCAATAGTAAATCGTCCAACGTATGTTTGCAATTACCATTTGTAATATATTATTTTTATGATTATCTTTCATTCAAAGAATCGTCTAAAATATATTTTTAATTGTAATTTATAATATATATTATCTTTAGAAACATATATATATATAAAATATATTATTTATAGAAATATATTACATATATATTCTCTATATTATATATGAACATATCTACAGAAATATATTATACATATTATCTATAAAAATATATTATATATTATCTATATATTTCACATTATCTATAGAAATATATTTGCAACGATAATTCAACAATTCATTATTGCATTATTTTCTACATTTCGACGATTATACAAATCGTTCGAAACTCGTATCCTCGCGTTACTTCGTTTTCTCCACGCAGAAATAAAGCGCTCGATGCAATGCTTTTCGCCAGAAAAAAGCACCAAGTCAGATTTCTCGAGTGTTTGCGAGTCTCCAAAAAAAAAAAAAAAAAAAAAAAAAAGGAAAGAAGGAAAAAAAGAAAATGGGTTGATTAATGCTCGCGAGATCTCGCGCCCAACGTTGGACTACGTCTACGTTCTACGTGCCTCTGCTCGACGTCGAACGAGAGAGAGAGAGAGAGAGAGAGAAAGAGGAGAGAATATCCGCGGAATAGCCAGCGGTGATTACTCGATAAACGCGAGTGATTCGATCGAGGAAACCGCAGGCTGACAAGAACTACTCGCCTCATTCGTTCGAGCACGGTTATCAATGAAACTGACGAGTTAATGCGTTTCGTTCATTCGGTTCGTTGATCGTGGATTTCGAAGGGAACTCTCTGCCGCTTTATATCTTGTTCCTTATCTTAATCCTTCAAGACACGGATTCCTTTGCTTCCTCTTTGATGTATCTTCGTTCTCGTTGAATTTGTAACTCGTTTTTCATGGGAAATACTTTATAATATACAGGATGGTCACTGAAAGACTGAATGACATAAAACAAAAACAACTTTTACAAACACGTGTCTTTTTTTAATTTTTTATTATTTTATTTGGAAACTATCATTAATGGATAGAATGTAATTAATCCCCATTTTCCTGCTCACAAATACAGGCTCTTTCAAACCATTCAGCGTTTCAGTGGCCACCCTGTACCATTGCGAAGATGGCAAATAATTGTAAAATTATCTCACAATTACCCAGTTACCATTTCAATTAATTACAATAAACAATTACACGCTGCCCGCGAATGAGAAGCACGCACGCGTGCAAATCCCTCGATTTTCTCAAGAAAAATCTTCTCAAGAAAATGGCCACTTTTGACAGACAACTCCTCTCGCTTGAGGAAAATCGAAAAGCGAAAAGAAGAGAACAACAGCCCAGAAACCCTAGAAAAATTAATGTTACCACCGCCGAGGCACCCTGTACGCGACGGGGGCGATCCTCCTAGTTAAGTTAAAGGAAGAAAAGGATGAGAAAAAGGAAAGAGGTTGGATCCACGGTGGAGTGCCAGTGTCAATACGACGTACAACGATTTTCATATTCGCGGAGGCAAGAAGCCGCGGCGTCTACCTCGTCGGTATTCTGGACACGCTTCCTCCGCGCTACCGATCGGAATTCACGATCAGTTTCCCTCTCCTCCCACCCCCTACCGATGGGGCCGCGGCGAAATTTCCACCGTGAAAGCAAAGAGAAAAGATTGAGCCGGATAGCGACGAACGTTTGCACAGGCTGAGACGAGCGTAAAACGAAGAGAGAGAGAGAGAGAGAGAGAAAGAGATAGATGGATGGATTGGGATCGTTTGATTCTCCTATCGAGAGGATCGTTCTGCTTGTGTATTCTGTCGCAGCAAGGTAAATTCCGAGTGACATAATTAGGTGATTAATACTTGGTCGCGGTTGTGAGTTCGTTTGTCGTGTACGCGGATGTGTTTGCCCTGGGCGTCGAAGCAAACATAAACAGGGATTTAATGAAATTGAAGGGGAGTTCTTCGCATACCGAGGCATATTTATCAATTAATCAAATAGCCCCCTTCTCGTAACGTTAAGTGAAAATTCACTTTCATGACGAAACGGACAGTGGAACTTTGAGAAACTACGGTGTATGCGTAACAGAGTTCCTCGCGAGGCAAGACACCCAAGTTAAGTCACAATTAATTAATTTCAATAGTTCAATACTTCAGACTAAGATATTCGGCAGACGCTGTGATATGAAGCTAATATTCTGAAGGGTCTCGCAAAGTCCGAGAATGGGTATGATCAACGTTGATGGATACCAATCTAGAGGGATCTTAGAAAATCCTGTTGCCAAGAGCCTGACACGGTCACGTTGCTTCTCTCCAAGGATAACTCTCCAAGGCCCAGAGAATAGTCTTCATTACAGTCTTAGTCTAGCATCCAGTTAGTCTAGATCACAACTTTCATCGTCCAGTCAGTCAACGTAAGAACCAGTCAATTGATCTTAGTTGAATCTTCAGCGAGACAGTTCAGGATCCAGTCAGTTTTGTTAAACTAAAGGATTAATCTGCACACGCGTGTCGTTGATCGCGTTCGTTCGATACCTCGTCGCGGTCCCTGGAGATCTCCGTTTCCTGCTGTTTACAAGTATTGGACAAACAATTGACAACTGACGGTACATATTGGCGTTTCTGTTCATTTGCAACACACATACGCCTGTTACCTGAAGCTGAACGAATACACGACGTAACGCAAGAGTAATTACAGTTTGATACATACTGCAAATAGAGTAGAATTTGTTGGGATGAAATGAATGATCATTAACTATATATTATACTAACGTTATTAATATCGAAACTGCTGTAATTTCGTAAAAAAAAAAAAAAAATTATAAGAGTTAATATCGAAATTTTGATATTATCGTTCTTAGGATAATCTAAAATCTCTGGTTCGTTTTTTCAAAGCTTGAAGCATTCGTCTTCAAAATCCGTATTTGAAGACACTTTTAGACATTTTATTCTAATTAAAACAGCAAGGTACTTTTACACCAGAGCTAACTGGCGCTAGTGTTATCCCCTCCACTGCATCGTTCTCCCCACTCGCGAGAGAGTGGGGCAGTGGAGGGGGTAGCGCTAACGATCAAGAGAGTAGGGGCAAGGGCCGCCAGTTAGCCAGCTCTGTTTTTACACTATGCAGCAGGCGGCAAAGTAAAGACACTTCTCCTCTCGAAAATTGCAATGAATTGTCATCGAGAAATTCTTTCCACGACTGGGTCTCCCTTTACAATGAAATTTACTTACTGCGAGAATCTTTCCTTCATACGTTACATTTATATTTACATTTTATACTGCAAGAATCTACGTAAGAATGTGATTCCCCAAATGGGAAGGAAGCAGTTGCACGATCCACGGGCTTGGAACAATCCCGCGAGATACGGCGTAGTAAATCGTCAGGCACGACGACCCAGACATTCACGCGGCAAACTGATCCCAAATAGAAGACAAGTTAGACTAGCGAGGCCGCGGTGTATAGGCTTGAGACGCAGGTGACACTGAACCCGTGAGACGCGATACATACACCAGGGGAGAGAACTCGCGGGCGTGGAATGGCATACAGAACGGCTTTGGACTCACGTTGAACATGATACAGAGACGTTGGCCGGGCTCGAGATCCGTGGAAGCGGATACGAAGGGCGTTTTAGCAACGCCAAGCTAAACAGTGGCAGCCTCGCGTTCCAACTGTGAAATAAGATTATCTGCGGACGCGTGGGATTTGCTATCGTGGCGGATCAGCGAACTCGTGGCACTCGCCGCGTAAGATGTTGGAATCGATACTCGCGGACTCGATGCAATTACCATAAACTTGCTGCAACTTGATAACACAGAGCACCGCGTAGATAACCGCCGCCTCTTGCGGCAAATACTGGATTCGCAACACTGTGAATTTGTGGATCTGATGGTGATTCACGAGTGGAGGTAGGCGTAGGATGATGGTGAAAGTACTCACAGAGACGTTTCTGCGTCATTTTGAAAGTTCATCACTCCGGGTCTTTATACTTTATTTATACATTCGTTCGTCATATATTTTTTTTTCTTTTACTCGTAGTTCATACTTCGATTGTAACGAGGCGACGGTGTTACAGTGCCTCCATCTTGTTCGATTATCATCAAATTTCGAAAGTATACAGAAATCAGTTTGCATGTTTGTTTATACGTGGGAAATCTCAATGAGTATGAAACACACTGGAATTTCACTAGGGATACAATTTTTTTTGTGTATTTTTAAAATTTGTTAAGATACCTTAAACTTTGTGAAAATTTGTTGCAATTTTGCATGAAAGGATACACGAATACGTGAACGGCATTTCAAATTATTAGGATTCTTTTTATGAATATATTACGCGTTTTATATTATGAAATATACTGAAAATTTTCGAATAATTTTCGAATATTTCCCCAAAATGTGTTTGATAATTGAACAGTTTGTATGCTAATATAAAATATGATGTTTATTTCAAGATTATTAAATATTATTGCTCATGAAAGTAAATAATCGAACGATGCGTCGCACAGAGAAAATGCTCGCTCAGAGAAAATACTTCATTTAATCTCGAATTCCAGTTCCTTTCGTCCTCGTTAGTCGCAAATATACATCGTCCAGAGGAAGAGAAAGAAAAAGAGGAAACCGTAACGCCCGAGGAAATTTGCAAATGAAAAATTATTACGTGCGAGCTACACAGCGGCCAAGTTAGCAAAAGAACTAGCGGAAAGTTCAAGATATATGAACAAGGAGACGACTGAAACAGCGGAATTCGTTTTGCATTTCGAACGAGTGCGCGCGAGCATCTCGTTCTCCTGTCACTATAAAAATTAGTTCGTTAGGGCTGCAGTGTTTGTTAAAAACTTTGGCAAGAGCGTTCGATTAATCCTTTTACAAGGAGAGACATCTTAATTTAACTTTTGTCGAAAGTATTTCATCGCAGATTTTTAACTGAATCGACAGAGTTGCATTTAGATTGCATCTAAAGTTGGGCAAAATGATAGAAAATTAATGATCAGGGTATCAACTTCCGAGAAATTAATGCGACCAAATATTATTTAATATTTTTTAATATTATTTTGTAATATTTCAATAGAGGGAAATTCCAGGGATTCCCGGATATTTATTCATCATTGTATTATTTAATATTTTTTTATTAAACATTGTATCTATCTCCATTTATTTTTTTTCATAATATTTCTTCTATTCAGATTTTATAATTTTAGGAAATCTTGAGAAATTGAAGTAAATACTATAAATATTAATATTGTAAATATTATTATATATTTATAATATTATCTAAAATTATATAATATGATTATTATTGTAAATATTATTATATATAATATTATATATATAATAATATGATATATAATATTAGCTAATATTATATAATTTGAGTATTATTGTAAATATTATTATATGATATAATACTAATGTTAATGGAATACAATATAATGTAACGTGTAATATAAAATATAATTTTACGATTAATATTAATAACACGATTACTAATATAATATAATATATAATTATTATTTGGTCCTCAATGAGTTAATTATGCTTTCACAATAATATTTATATTTATATAATATTTACAATAAATAATTACATATTATATATCATAATATAAAATACAGTATAAAATAAAATGATATATATATATATATATATATATATATATATATATATATATATGTCATATATCACATATATTAAAAAATATAAAATATATCATATTGTAAAATAATTATAAAAACAATACTCGTATATTTATATTTACATTTTCATAAAAAATTTTATAAATTAAGAAAGTGGAATCTAGATAAAAAATTATTTCACTGATTAAATAAATCAAATTAAATTATTTCACTTATTGAATTAAAAAGCATTATACCTCCAACATCTTATACATCTTTTCACGCATGCATTTTTACACTTCCACCAAAAATCTGCAGTCCATTAATTACAAATGATATTCTTGTTAAAAAAACAGATGATGCTGCAAAATTATTAAAAATCAAATGCAAAACCAATTGTAATTCGCATTGGTGAAGTGAAAGCGTTGATGACATGCAAGACAGAGTTAAGAGACAAAAAATAATCATTTGGAAGTGTCTCGTTCGATTTATTCTTTCGAGACACTTTGCACGCCCCGTAAAATCATTCTGATGGAAAATCCTGGATTTCACGAATTTCACGACAGTTCCATCGACGATTCGATGGAGGAGGCTCTCCTCCGCTTTTCGTTCGGCGGAGATCGCCCGTGAATTTTTGAAATTTTATTTCGTCGCGCGGCGTGTGCAAGTTGAAACGCGCGGCTGGACGACGCCGCTCGCATAACCGCATTGCGGATGCTGGCCGAAGCTCCAGCTCGCGTTTCGAGCACGTAAAATATTTATCGTTCGATTCCTCGCCGGATCATGCCAAATGAATAAACGCCAACGATGATCGCCAGACGCCTGTAATATATAAATTTATATATAATATATAATATTATCGTCGAAAATATCTGCTCTTTTTTTCTTTTTATACATTCGCGATTATTAAGTCGACGATCGTTTACAACATCGAGAGTTATTCATTTGTTACGTGGAATTTAAGCTCTTGCCACGCACGTCGAGAATATTTTGTTCCAAAATTGTAATATTTTCCCAGTTTTAAGTATATTTAAGTAAAACAGAATTTTTAAGTGCACATAAGTATATTTTAATTTTATGTATATTTACGTGTATTTTGTATATTACATATATTATGTATATTTTAGATATATTTATATTTTAAGTATATTATGTATATTTAAATATATTTATATTTTAAGTATATTATGTAGTTTCAAGTATATTTAGTTTTAAGTATATTATGTAGTTTTAAGTATATTTAAGTAAAACAGAATAGGCAAAACAAATAATAAATTTATTACTTCTCAATAATTGCTGTCCAGTGATATCATACCGACGAGTTCGAATAAAATGCGACAAATTATTGTATACGATTCGGTCATTCGTTATGGTCCGCAGTCAGTTGCCAGCGCAAGTGGTTATGTTTCGTTTAATTCGTCGTATTTTTTTCGTCGTGCTTTGTAAAAATATCGGTACGAATAATGAAATGTTGTTTTATATATAATTATACAAGTTGTTGAAATGCGCGAGTAAACGAGGAGTCGACGAAACAAGGTAGAAATAATTACGTGGATCACCGCAAGGTGGCTAATTGGGAATAGCCAAATCTCGAAGGAGGCTAGGTAACACGTAAACATAAATATCCGGAAAATCGACTGGTCAGGTAGTTCAGTGCAGATCAGTGAAAAGTGAGAACTACGCTGATCTGAATGATTAAAGTATTTTTTGTATGGATCGGTTCAGTTGTTCCACTGAACCAATTTCATCAATATTAATGTATATTATTATATTAATAAATGTATTATGTATACGTTAAAAAGTGTATATTATGTATACTATATTAATATATATTAATATATATTATGTAACATAATTTACATTTATTAATATAATTACATAATATATATTATTAATATATTACTTACACAATATATTATTATGTAATTATATTAATAAATGTAAATTACATATTATACTAATACCAATTGTATTGCATGTATTAATTCAATTAATAAAAATAAAATATTATTTATAAATGTAAAATATAAAAATAATAATATAATATAATATAATTTGTATATGAAGATTATATTATGTAAATATTATAAAAATTATATAAATTATAAAAAAATTATAAGATTATAAATCATATTATAAATTATTATAAATATTAATCATATTATGTTGATGTAAGTCTTATGTATATTTCAATAGTATTAATATTTTTATTAATATTAGCATTAATATTCATTTAATTTTTTTTATTAATATTAGCATTAATATTTATTAATATTTATTTAACATTTCAATAGTATTAATGTACAAAAAAATTATCTATTTATATTTTCTCGGCTACTGGTTATACAATGACGATCAAAAAGATCAAAGTCATTCAGAAATTGACTACGAATCGCAGAGCGCAAATAAAAATTCTAATTTTTAGTTAGTCTACTGGCCGTGGATTATTGTACGTGAAGAGCGTTTGATGGTACAAAGCAAACACCGCTCGCGGAAACATTTCGTTTCGCGATGCAAATGGGTTAATATTAATCTTCCAATTTAATCTAGCTGGAGAAAGGTGCTGTTTTCTTTTTCTTTTTAAATCGTTAGCCACTCGTGTTTTATCGACGCGATACCTTTTAACTTTGCTCGCGCATTCTTCGCGATTTGCGCAATGAACGTTCACGAGAATTCAAGGCGCGCTAGTGTTTGCTATTAAACAAATTTGTATCGCGTTGAATCATTCGTTGCTTGTGAAAAAAATGGCCTATTATTATTATTATTATTAGCAAGACTTTTCTAAGAATAATTTTTTCTGATCTCTCTCACAGTTCCTCGATTGTCATCGTGATTCAAGATCTTTCGAATCGTTTAATCGGTTCTTTAATTTAATTCTCAGAATTTATTTATTTCAATTTCAGTTTGATTAACAATCGAAGCTCAGTATTAAATTAATCCAGCAAAGTTTAGTGAAAAATTAATCTGGTATATAATAATTGAAGAAAAGAAACTACTCAAACTTTAATTAAATTCTTCAGAGTTATTTGGGCGAATTCTATGAATTATTAAAGTTCATTTACTTTAATTCACGTTTGATTGTTTTAGTTTTTTTAATTGTAAGTTGTTCTATAATAATTGAAAATTGACCTTGTATTATATATTTGTAATTGAAGGAGGGACCATGTTTAGGAATGTAATCTCCATTTCATAATATACAATATTGAAATATTATAATACAATAATATTATAATTGTAATGTAAGTATTATAATTGTATAACTATAATGTATTGTAACATTGAAATTTTAATTATAATATAATAATTGTACAATTATATGTATTTTAATATTATAATTGCAATTATAATGTAAATATTATAATTGTGCAGGAGTGTCACAGCAATACTATATATTGTTAATATGTATTCCACATTATTTTATATTGTATATTAAATTATATTAATATATTATGTGCTATGCATTATACATTCTATCTATTTTATAATTGTAAACCGTGTAATATATTTATTATTGTAATATTTTTATGATTATAATTTTATAATTGTACGATGCAGTACTATCAATAATATATTAATATAACATATTATAATATATTATAACATTCTATATCATATTGTATTATTATATTATGTATTATATTCTTATATTATATTCTTATATTGCATTACATTGACATATAATATTGTAGCATCGTTATACTGTAATTACACAATTATAATATCGTAATTTCATAATGATTATACAATCACCGTGCTCGAGCCTGTCGAAATGAGACGAATTCGTTCCCGAGTGTTTCGTGCAGTCATCAATTTCTTTGTGATCCAATTCCCAACGTGAAATAGGTCGTGGTACAGGGCGCGGCACGCGTGAAAAATCTCTGTCGCATTCGAGGAACGGAACGAAACGGATAACGGATAAAGGGTGGATCCCTCCTCGCAGACAAGACGTCGAATTCAAGCCGCGTTCTCTTGGACGACGGTGAAATCAGGCAGAGTATACTTGCCAGCCTTAACAGAACCGGAAACGTGACTGTCAGAACGCGTTAGAATCTCGCCCGCGAAACGCGAACCCGACGCGGAAGGAGACACGTGTAATCTCTCTTCTCTTTTGTTCGTCTGGGTGGAACGTTTCTCCGAGGAGGAAGCTAGGTTGGGGGAGAGACAGGCTGAAGCAAGATATCCACTTTCGGCCGTAAAATTTGGAATGCGTTTCTGATCCGACGACGATGAAATTCGATCACGGGGAGGGGGAATAAACTCTGCTTTTACAGAGAAAGATAGAGAGAGAGAGAGAGAGAGATATGTGACTTGTTCATCACACTTTTATTAAGGGACCGATGAATATATTTCACGTGTACGAGGGATGACCATTTCTTTTTTCCACGTGATCTCTGTGTCGTTCAAAGGATTCTTTCTGCAAATTTCTGTCCTAATTAATTCAATTTTATAAGTTATGTTCGTAATTTAATTTAATTTAATGTATATTTGCATTATAATTGTATTATATTATATTTGTATTACAATTGTATTACATTATATTTGTATTATAATTGTATTATATTATATTTGTATTGTAATTGTATTATATTATATTTGTATTATAATTGTAATTTAATTTATATTTGTATGTGCTGTAATATAATTGTAATTATTACAATATGATTATTGTATTAATTTATATTTATGTTTTATGTTTTATTGAAGAAGTTCTAAGACTCAGATGAGATGATAATGATAATGAATTACATTATATTATATTATATCATACATTAGATTATAATAAGTATTATTAGTAATATTATCATTGTTATACTTATAATATTATAGTAATATTATCAATGTTATAAATATAACATTATAATATAATATACATATTATTATATATAATATAATATATATATTATATTAATGTATATTATATATATTAATATTATACATATATATGTATATATATATATAATACTATACAAATATTTAATACTGAATGATTTTCAACTGAAGCTCGATTTCACTTGTTTTAATACAAAATTTCTCATTTACGTCAGAACATTTTTCCGTCAAGATAATATTTAAAAAGCAGGCATAAATTAAATATCATATTTAATTAGTATCAAGTTAACGTTACGTGAATAAATTCCAACGTAATAGGAGTTCGTATGTCTGACACAAAAATATGAAATTCCACGAAAAGTCACAATTCATACATTTTTGCATACATATAAATGTAAAAATTAATAACGATGAACGAATAATGATGAACCTGACGACTAAATTCCGACAGTTGCTTGGATCCATCGAAAGGAGAATCTAAACATCGAAAATTCCTCGTTTTACAAGAGGAAAGGCCCGAAGTGGAAATATTCGAGATTAGAAGACGTTCCTAAACTGCAAGGATCGAGTTGCAAGGAACGAACGAAGAGATTTGCTGCCGATTCGTTCGACGATTCTCAACGATCCCAACGAAAACGCATGCGCGTTATTACGCCGCGAAAGTAATTGCTTTCGCCGGCAATAGTGACACGGCTCGATGACGTTTCAAAGCTCCCCCCCTGGTATCAGAGAAGATTATTGTGAAGCCCTTTAACGTTTAGTCGGTGGTATCGTGTCCGGGGAACGTATGTACGAGCGGAAACGAGAGTCGGTTTAGCGTGCTTTCACGCTACGAGACCACGAATGGCACACGACAACCGTTGAAGACCGACGTCTTTCTTGCCTCAGAGTTTCAGAGAAGCATAATTGTTTGGTTTCTTCTAACTAAAATGGAAATGGTAAAATACAACAGGTAAGAAATAATGATCCTTGATAATTAATGATCCATTTTCATCTTCTTCCTTTCAAATGAAATGAAAACGATAAAACGCAACAAGCAAGGAATCATTATTTCTTAATGATCTTTAAAAAGGATCCTTGATAATTAATGATCCATTTTCATTTTCTTTCTTTCAAATAAAAATGAAAACACGTAAGAAATAATGATCCTTGAAAAAGGATCCCTAATAATTAATAATGCTTAATAACGATTCATTTTCATCTTGTTTCGTATAAAATGAGAAAGATAAAACACAAGTAAGAAATAACGATCCTTAAAAAGGATCGAACTGAATAAGTGAAATTGAATTGAATTGCAATTAGACTGCGAACACGTGAATATGTGATATATTTCCTGGGTGGAAAATTATATTGTTTGTATTCTAGCTATTTTTGTATTTATCACTCGTGTCTCCATGTTTCTTTCAATTGTGTGATGTATCAATTGTAATTTATATAAACGTAAATATGTTAAACGTACAAACGTAAATATATCATAAATATAGAGCTAAGTATTAATATAATTAAACAATATAAATTTAGTTTGCTAGAGAAGAATGATAAATTATTCAAAGATAGTTTTCTAACAAGACAATAAAGCTTCGTGCTAAATTTTATTTTCAATTATAATTTGCTGGAAAAGTGCTTGAAAATATTAATTTACAATTGACTAATTTATAATCGATGCTAACAAATTTCTCTCTCTCTCTCTCTCTCTCTCTCTCTCTCTTTAATTTTTAACAAACATGTCTTCTTTTATATTTTTAGGAGAGTCGATTAAAAAAAAAAAAGAAAAACGAAAGTGAAAGTAACACGTAATAGTAACCATTACATAAAATTCGAAGTAATGGTTAACGTTATAAACGCAATTTAAATTTCGTCGGCTTCGCTGTGCGAGAATAATGGAACGTATGCGAACGTAAAAGAAGAAAAACAGGCGGGTGAGAGAAACGAGTGGGAAGAGATGGTTTTATCGTGTAGAATTCGTAGAAAATGTATAAAAACGGAAAAAAGGTGCGCAGGGAGAAAACAAAAAAAAAGAAAGAAAAAAAAGAAAGAAAGAAAAAAAAAGAAAAAATGTACAACCATGAATTCGTGACGCTCGATGCTGATGGACAGCCGACGTGGTTTACTGCTTTCTGGTTACATAGTGCGGTACAATAATCTACACAAGCTTTTATTACCAGACAGTGAAACGTTTCGCGCGTCGAATTTCACAAATCAGAGAATTTCTCTTTTCTCCTTACAAAGTGACTATAAAATCCCCGAATAAAATTTCACGACCAGGAAGCTGGATATTTGCCACTTCCACATCAAAGGATATTTGCCCCATTTCTTCCATTTTATTTTTTAATCTTTCTACGAATTAAACGCAATATAATTCCGAATTTTACCATTAAGGAGCATGCAGAACTTTTTTTTTTTAATTAATTTTTTTTTACTACTTTCGCTATTTTCTTTAACTCTTTACGGAATGAGTAAAATTGTAGAATAGAGAGCATAAAAAAATTTGTAGAATTTTCTCTTTTCGTTCTTTAAACTTTCTTATTTCCTCTGACTATCTCTGAAATAACTGTATATAGAAGTTTCTGGTCGAATAATCTCGTGTTTTGAACTCTAGAGATACCAATTAAACATTTTGCTTGTATCATTTTACTCGTAATCACAGACGAGCTTTACATTTCGGTATTGAAAGTTTGACAACACTGTAACGGGTCTCAAAAATCATATTGTTGACACATCCACTAGTTTCCAAACTCACCGCTATTTAACGTAGAGTGCGCCACCAGTGATTTTTTTCATCGGTATTTCAGGTCGATACGAAAATCCAATGAGATGCAATGTCTATTCATGTACCTCGTTTGTGCGTGTAATACGCGTAGATGGAAAGCATATATATATATATCTACAATATATATACTTTAAGAGTAGTACGTCATTATCCAGAATTCTCAAAGATCATAATGCACTTGTCGAGGAGAACGATCGGCCAACTGTTGTACCAACTGTTGATAAAGACGTACGTGTTCCACCCAATTAAATGTAAACCCCAAGGGGAACAAATGCATCGTGAAAAATAGGATGGATAGGAGCGCGTACGAAGAAGACACGAGCGAAGATGGATGAATCCAGCGAGATGATTTACGGTGGCCGCGTAATCTACAAGTGGAAATCCTCCATTTGAAGTTCCATCCGGCGGTGGCTGGCAGTAACGTATTGTTACGCGATTGAAATTAATTACTCGAATAAACCGCATCACGCAGACACTTGGGATCACGATGTCGCTTTCTATCTACGCGTATTACACGTCCGCGTGTAGTTAGAAAGGTCTGTTTCATACGTGACACTATAAGCGATCCACTTTGAGACACATTTAATTAATACTTGCGGTGGGAAGTAAATGTCCACAGTTGATTGACGTGATTGACAAAGTTGATGGTGTTGATTAATCTATATAGATTATGCAAGGCTAGAGAGAGAGGCAATCAAACTGCGTATATATAGGGTGGGTTAAAAATCACTTCCAATTTTTTTATTATTTTTTTGTTATATTTATTTATTATATTATGTTTATTTTTTATATTTATTTATTATATTTATTTATTATGTTATATTTATTTTTTATATTTATTTATTATATTTACTTTTTTTTAATTTTATGATATTTGACGAACATATTTAAAAAAAGTTGAAGTTGGATTAAATGAAAATTTGCCTTGTCCGCAATTTGGATATTTTATACATTATATTTTCACACAGCTTACGCATGAATGTATAAAAATTCACAGTCCACTGGTCTAACACAATTATTCTGTATTTCATTTCCCTTTCCAGAACAATTAAAGAGAACAATTAGAAGCCAATTTTTTTCAACTTGCATGATGCTTAGCTGTTGCTCAAACATTCCTGTCCTCGGCGTCTAATCGAGGAGAAGAGAAATTCAGAAGCAATTAAAGGCAATTCGACCGACGATATTTGCGAAACAAGCCAGAAGAACCATCAGCCATCAAACATCAAACATTAAAACTCTCTGTCCCGTCGGCGGGGGTTAAACTTTAGATTATCAAGGGCAAATCAATTTGAGGAACGTGTCCTAATTACGCGGATAACAAGAAGAGAAACGGCCACGTTTGTACGAAGACGACGACGGGATTTACACAGCGGCGACGTACGCGGACTTACGACCCGTGGCGCAATCTGAATTTCATGGGAACTAATCCCACGGCAAATGGGAACTTACAGCCCCTGGCCAGGAAGCTTGCACCATTCACAAATTCTCTTTCGTGTTACTTCACTCTCTTTCGCGTTTTCTTCTTTTCCTTTAGCAAATTTTCAAGGTCCAAGCGACATTTAATTCGGCAAAAATTTCAATGGCAATAATTTTACCGTGTATCCAGATATTTATATTAATAATTTATCTCCAATAAATTGTGTCCAAGAATTATTGAAAAATTCCGAAGATTAAGGTCTTTCTTTTATATACTTTATATACTTTATATCTCCAAAACTTGCTCTTTTTTTTAACCAATTTATCGTATCTCACCTTGAAGGTAATCAGGGATGAAAGAAACCTAATGTTCGAAATTATAAATGAAATAACAAGAAAAAGAATCGTGGAGCAAGTTGTAAATAAGAGGCTTCTATCTTCAAGATCCTGAAAATAAATTTAGTTTCAGAAAGGAGGACGAAAGTGCTCCTTGCTACACGACTCTTGTAAGGACGTTACAACAGAAAAAAAGAAAGAACTAACACAAAACTGTCAAACTTTCTGGCTAAACAGGCTTCACATTTGAAAATGAGTTCAACTCAAAAGACTCTATATTTTTTTTTTTTTCAACGAAGTTACAACAGTTTAAATTGTAAACAATTTTTCGCTCTTTCGTCCACGCCTCGAACAGTATTTTTCCACCGTGTCGTAGCAAAATTATAACGACGAGATCTGGCGTTGCCCCCGGAGGCAGTGATTTTTTTGAGTTATGTCGCCGTTGCAGCGAACGAGCGACACGAAGGTTAATCGAGTCCTCCCTCGCGTGGCATAGATTGATCACGCTGATTCCGCCGGTTCCAATCTCGCTCGTTTCACGCGTACGTCCACTGTCCCCGTGTCGTTTTCACGCAATTCATTAGTTAATCAAAAGCGTCACGCAACGCCACACGTTAAGCCAGTTTGGCGCTATTTCGTTTCAGTCGGCGATATTTCGCCCTTGTAAACGCGCCCATTTTGCGCGCGACGAGCTGGTTTCACTCACTGTCTAGTTAAACCAGACCGAAATCAGAAATCTCTCTTTGTTTTTAGTACCACTGAAAATGTAAACGAGGAATTTATTAACCCTCTCTTGAATTATATCCACTCGTTGTTCAGCTGTTTTTCACACGTTCGTGGAAAGTTTTCAAGCGTGAAATTGGTATGAAAAAAAAAAAAAAAAAAATACATAAACGTGGAACGAGGAAACTCCACCCGAGGAAACTCTGTTCTTCTTCCTTAATTTCCACCTTCAAACTGTAAAAATTATAATTATACTTCGTTCGTCGGGGATCGCATTCGATGGAGAGTTTCATTTGAAGGCAGATAAATTTGTCATCTCCCTTGGATCAATTTGAACCACTTGGACGAGCCAATATATCACGTTTGGTAGGATTGCTCCTACTAATGACACTCCCAAGATCCTCTCGAAGTTTCCTTGCATTTAACGTGGGATAAGATTCATCGTAGGACACGCCAAGGTCGACGATCTCGATTAACCTCGCCCTGAAAATGTTAGATCAATCTCGAATCGCTGGACGACCGGACAGAGCAGGGCATTTCGTGTCACTGGTGTCACGGGATCGTAGCAGGGAACAACCAACCACCAGGTTCCAGGATATCGATCACCCTCCCCGACCCTGGGGACATCAGACGTGCATCATCATAGATATTGGAACTTTCAAATGTTGGACTCTTTGGGAATTTGGCACTGATCCACCAAAGCTATGGATCTGCACATGCTTGGCAAAGGTGGGCTTCTCCATATTGTGGCATTTTTGTGTTAAAGGTTCGGTTTCTCAGAATTGTTTTCATTGCTGATTGCATCCATCATTGTTCATCAAGAGAAAGATAATGAGAAATAATGTATTAAATTGATAAATTCGTTTGGAGATAGGAACGAATGTAGTTGTGAATTTTCTGCATCGTAGAAATAAAATGACTGACTTTGAATAAATTTTAGGTCCTTGAACTTTGGATCTTTAAATCTCCCAGCTTTAAATAAATATTAACTAAAATGTAAATTGATAGATTAATAAATTTAGTTTGAAAATAAATGTACGAATGCAATTGTTACGAATTGCTTCCAATAAGATGAAAATTAGTGAATTTACTTGAAAATAAGGATGACTATAATTATTTAAATATCGATAGTAACGAAGAGAACCAATTGCCTCAGACGAGACGCAAATTAATAAATTTATTTGAAAATAAGAACGAGTGCAATGTTCAATTGTTCAATTACAATCGAATCAATCAATACATATGAAATTGGAACTGAAATTGAAATTCAAATTTATTTACAAATCGATGTAAATATAATAAAATTCAAAGTGAATGACAAATATTGATAAAAAGATAATTGACTCGTTAATTAATAAAATATTAATAAATCACATAAAAAGAAAAATGATAAATATTAATCCGTTAAATGCACAACGCTCCGCGTCGTTAAAATCCTAAATTTACGACACGAAAGTAAATTGCCCGGTTCAAGGATTAAATATTGAAATTAATAATGAAACGTGTTCGTTGGACAGGTGGATCAGATAGAAATCCACTCGGTCATCGAGATCCACGACGCGATTATAGGTGATCCGAGCGTTCCATATCGAAAAGGTTTAGGCCCTCGAGTAACCTCCTATCCAGTGATTGTCTGACCGACTCGATACTCTCGATACGGTGATCCATGGATCGTTCACGTCGCCCGGTTTTGATTAATGAGAGAACACGAGTGTATTCGCGCTTTAGTCGAATGTCAAACGGAACGAAATGTGAATACGGATGGAGGATCCTTCATTGCTTCAATTGTCCAATGATTACGCTTCTATGAAAGCCTTTCGTTTGTCTATTTACGATGATCTCGCCTGAATTTTCTCCATGAATTCTCGTCTCGTAATATCATCGTTGAGAAAAAAAAAAAAAAAAAAACGGGAAAAAAAATGCTTGACGAAGGAGATGTCGATGGACCGCGTCTTTTGTAAAAAAAGAAACTGCTCGAGGTATGATGTAATACTCGAAAGAACGAGCATAAATTTTTTAAAACTAGTACAATAGCTATGGTAGAATATTTATACAGATAAATATAGATTTTTGTTGAAAAATACGGTGATTTTATATTTGAAATTATACTACTGCTATTATACTATTAAATCTAAAAAAAAAGGTCACTGAACGTAATATTCAAATTATGCGAAATTTAATTTACAAGCCAGTAATATTTAACGAGTTTAGAAAACAACATGAGTTCATAATATAATATAATTTAAACATAATCATAAAAATAAATATAATATTTAAGGTATATATATATATATATATATATATATATACCTTAAATATTATAAATATAATATAAT
>NW_025110651.1:0-49934 GCF_011392965.1 Frieseomelitta varia
TTAGAGGAAGTTCCAGTCGATATTAGACTTCGTATGCGGTTTATGCATGATGGAGCTTCGCCGCGTTTTAGCCGAGTGGCTGGGCAATTTTTAAATCAACACTTTGCAAATAAATGGATTCGTCGTGGAGGTCCTATTTGCATGGTCTGCTCTTTCTCCGGATTTGAATCCATTAGATTTTCACTTGTGGGGACATTTATAATCTATTGTACACGCAACGTCGATTGAAAATGCTAAAATACTACGAAATAGAATAGAGCAAGGCTTCCGACAAATTCGAGAAACACCAGGAACGATAGAGAGAGTAACCAGATGAATGACAAAACGCGTGCAGGCTTGTCTTCAAATGCAAGGTGGTCATTTCGAGCATCTTTTAGTAAAAGTAATTAAAACAGAAAATTCATTATATCTCATAAACAAAGACCGATAGGACATATATTTATATGGCTTCTTTTCATTATTTTTAGGCGTACAATCAGCTCCCGAAGTGAGTATATTTATTAATTCTCATTTTAAACCAATTATTTTAATTCTTATTTCATCTCTACCCGAACTGAGTCGATTTTACTACACAAACAGTACGATCGAAACGTAATCCTGAAAATTGTTACAAGTGTTGGAGGCTTCGTGCTTTAAACTGGATAGCACAACAGAGAAAAAGAATCGACAATTTCCCCAAAAATCGAGAATCAATATAAACCAGAGTAGAAATGAACAATTGAAAATCGGGGGATTCAGTGAACATTACGAAGTAATGTACCTCTGGTCGCGATTTCGTTGTCTAGAACGAGAAGAGGCGAGGATCTGGGGAACTAGCAGCAGATGCGTGGGTTCCTGGTACCAGAATCGAAGCGAGGCCAAAGAGGGTCTGCCATAAGCCGAGCACGGAAGAGAGGTACCGAGGTAGAGAGGTACTAGAGACACCGATATTGGGTTAGTTTTTACAACTGGTTTCTAGTTTCCACAGTGGTGTAATGAGGCCTGTGCTTCCCGTGGCACACGAGGCGAGCAATCACGTTCCAGATTATAGTTGCGTCGCGACGCGGCACGACGCGACGCGACGCGATACAGACAAGAGGAGGACAAGGACAAGAACGAGGACGTAAAGATGCGTGGAGGAAGAAGCCGTTCGCCATTTATCGCCGGCGAATCGTCCTCAATGAGTATCAGAAGCTTCGATCTTGAAAAAGTACGTCTCGTGTGCTTGCGCCTCCCGGTCTACGAGTTTCCGGTGTTTCTTCTGGCAAATTTCAGATAAAATAATCGCGATAGTCGACGATGTGGCAATATAGCACGGTTGAACGCGTGAATCATTGATTGTTTGAACACAGTTACACTATATTTTTAATCACTGTAGAATTGAGAAATGTTGCGATAACACGTCGGTAAATTACTTCAATTTTCACGCGTGTTGTATAAATATATATTATACACAACTGATACATGTTACACGTAAAATTAAAACGCGAATTAATTGATACAATTTCTGATAAATAAATATAACATTAATATAAATTGTGTCGCTACGGTCTTTCAAATACAAACTTACGTACCGTAAGATGGGCCGAAACATTGAAATCGTTTGTTGAGTTATCCACATTTTATGGAAATTTTATTTTTTATTGAGAAAGTTGAGTCTCGACAAAAACAGAAAAGTCGAGGAAAATAAAAGACCGAAATGCAACATAAATTTATAACTTCGAGAATTACATAAATTTATTACGGCTTTGCTACAATTTCTCGTCTTTTGTAAATATTTTATAAATGTTACTTACTTCAGAAATTATGAACCTTTTATCATCCTATTCAGCCAATAAATACCAATACGTTTCATTTACATCTTCTTATTTTATTTTCTATATACACCTAATTTTGTTCCAATGTCTTTAAGAAAACAAATGATGTATCAACAAAACTAAATTTCCATTCGAGATTAAACTTTTTCTAACTTCCATTAAGTTTGTCTAATTCATTATTGGATATTGCTATTGTGCATATTACATATTTTTTATATATATTATTTTTATATTATTACATTTTATATATTATTATATATATTTTTTATACTATTTCGTATATATTGTTGCAATAGTAAATTATTTCTGAAAGCAAATTTCGTCAATATACATCATTCGTTTTCGTCAGAGATCTGCCAATACTTCCTTCACCCACTGTACATGATCCGCGTCGATAAATCTGACGCAGAAGACAAAATGCCAAGAAATGGGCGATTCGGTGTCAGGCGCGTTCTCTCCCCGAGCAACCGCCGGAAATACGCAGAAAAACCGAGGGGAGGGTGCGTAGGATAGAACATACTACAACAGGATGCTGTCGACGCGTTCGATCGGCCGCAAATGGCAGGACAGCTTTTTCTGCGATTCTCCTAGAAATAAATATAACGTTCTCCCGATTTATCTTCGCTCGATCGTTTCTCACAAACAGCTTTAACGCGTTGCTAATGTAAGCCAATCCTTTGACGAGACCTAGGATCCGTTCAGTGAATGAACACGTTCCCAATGAATGGCAACACGCTGGCCACATCGCTGGCGAAAAAAATTATAACAGTGCCTGTTAATCGCCAATAAGCAAACATAAACGAATAAATAATTAGAAGGGAAGGGATATATATATATAACGGCCTGTTCGCCGTTCGGTGAGTCGACAAAAGGATCGAGAACGATCCGAATCTCAAAAGCGAGAATTAAGGATCGTTAGTGTCGATAAATCGTGATCAAGTTTCGGCAGTTTCGAGTTCGCGCCGGGCACACCCCCTTCGTCTCGAGGCCCATCTTCATAGCCGATAAATCGGCCGTGTGTAATCGATCGCCGCTTCACGTTTCAACGACGCTTCGTGACCGATCTTCTCCTCCGATTCTGTCCGTCTAGACTAGGCTCACGAGTGAAATACAACTCCAAATACAGGGTGATTTAACGCGATGTTTCAGTGAATCTGCAGAATCTATAAAAATATCCAAGATGACTCCAATTTAATAATCGAGCACTGAACATTGAAACTGTTTGAAGAAATTGTACAATAATAATAAACATTTAAAAACTTGAAGCCTCTGTAATTTTAGTTAATATAATCGTAATTAAATTTATGTGATTTATAATTATTTAATCACATTTAATTTATAATTTTTACTTATTGATGCTCGATTTAGGGACAAGACTAGACTTAAAATTCGAATTGAGACTTTGTGGGGAATGCGATTTGTTGCGTAGAGACACACGGTAACCGATAGTGCGATAATTTATTGATAAACTCAACAAAACGTGTGACCGTCAGGTACAATTCACATAATACACACTTACGCGAAAACGACGCGTTTGAATCTGCATCGCGCGTATACACCCTTTGTAACCTCGTGTAAGTGACGTGACCCGTTACGATGCCACGCACGAACGATCGTCTTTAATCTCATCGTGCAACGCCGAATTCGTAATATCTTCGTGGAACTCGTGATGTCACGAAACATCACCGAAAGGTAGACTGCGGATTTCTAAATTCTAAATTCTGATGTGTAAAAAACACACATGTAATGCAATACAAAATGTAGAAAGCATCCAAAGTAAAGTAATTGTTACAGTACTAGGTATTTCTGAAAACTTTCCGAATGTTCTCTTTCATTTTTAATATGATTCGCTTTAAAATTTTTGCGAATCACGATTGATCTCAAAACTTTCTAATTTGAATAATAAAATCACCACAACTTCTGAAACAACCTGTTACATACATATTTAATACATAGTAGATGAAACAAATTTTTAATTAGCTTCCATTTGTTTAATTACTAAAATATATATATATATATAAATTTCCATGAAAATCTGCATGAAACAAATTTTTAATATATATATATATATTTCCATGAAAATCTGCAGTCTACCGATAGATTTTGTCGGTAACGTACGTAGTCACTCGTAACCAATTTCAATTGAAAATAAAATACAATTGACATACCTTCAAGTTGGATATCAGTGCGTGATACGATAAGCACGATAACTGGGTAGACGTAAGACTAGCGTTAATAATACAATACGAACTGCATGCGATGGCAACGTCTATGAAAATCTGGCTGTTACGAAGCGTTCGGACGATCAGTGTACAGGCTGATTCAAAATATGTGGGAAGTAAGCAGGGGTTCAGCACATTAAATATTAAAATAAGAATAAATATACAGCGTGTCTCAGGACGAGTAGTATAACTGAGTGAAAAAAGATCTCTTGTTCCTCTATACTGATCGTCTGGACGATCCTTTGTCACGTGCGTGAACGCATGGACGTGAACGCGGATGTGAATGCTTTCGTAGAATTCATAGTTAATGATCCAAGTTGATCGTATTACTATATATGACCGAGGATCGATACACAGGTACAGTAGAACCTCGTCTACACGAACTTATCGAACAACAAATAGTTTGTGTAATTTCATTTAATGGGAATATACTGACTTTCCTCTCTATTCATGATTTTTCGTTTACATGCGGTTCTTCGTCATTGAATTAGAGATATTTTTAATTTAATCAACATTTTATATACTTTCAGGAATATTTGGATTGATACGAATCTGATTAAGTAGTTAACTTAGACGTTAACTGTTTAAAAATGTGTATACACATGTCCTAATTTAATGGGCAGAGACTGCAAGTTTAAATAAGCGGCAAATTGACTATTGTCATAACATATATCGACATTCATATAAAAGTAAATAAATTTAAGCAGCAAGAGGTGTTAACTAAAATTTCGCTGAAATAAACGGAGTTTTACTGTACAACAAATATATTAATCGCGATAATTATCTAGATATTACGGCAAACACGTGAACATCGTCATTTTTTTCCATGTGTTTACACTACCATCCATAAGTATTTGAACAGTTGGTGCACTCCAATCGAAAAAGATCGGCATTTTTATTATATTTTCGTATTTCATGTTTCTTTATCTACTTCTTGCAATAAGTGAATACGAATTGATACTGAAACAAGGAATATTTGCATCGTTCAAGTTCTACGTTTATAATAATAACTTTGAGAACTTTCAAGATCTTAAATACAATTTTATTATATATTATAATTTAAGTTAGTTTGTCTTTGCAGAAAAGATATCATTCATGCCTCTTCAATTGTTCTTTTTATTTATTTAACTCGTTTACTAATTCGTTCATTTCACTTGTTTACTAATTCGAAGTGCGTTAAGAAAGGAAGCACGTTTCATTTATCTTACGAAGAAGAGGAACACATATGTTTTCGATATGAAGGAAAGCACATTGATACGATTTTCAACGAATTTCGTCAGCACTTCTTACGGGGAAAAGTAACACGTTTCAATGATTTCGAGCAAAAAGCAGCATGTTTCGATTGCAAACGATGAAAATAATGACGTCTGAATAGTTAACGATGAAATCTCATGGAATCAGAATTTGATTCTTACTTAATTTCAATGTATATCCAATTATTAAATGTTAACCATTGTAAATTACCATTATACATAAATCATCATATTAACACAAGAGGATGATTCAGATACAAAACTCGTTTTCAGAGAAATCAGAATACAAAAAATTAGAAAAATAAAGAATATCAACTTTTATTTATACATTTTACGAAAAACCATTCAAATTCCTGAAAATACAGTATTGTCATTCTACAAAATTTTTCGGAAAAGTCATACACTGGTCATTTTGATAGTTCTAGCGTTAAGTGTGAACCATTATAGATATTTTATAAATAATTATAAATAATTCTTCCCTTCCTCGCGTAACATGTGTTCGTTTTTATTAGAAATTCTTTCTGGTGATACGATGAAATCAATTGCTTCTTTTTCACCATATATAAACGAAAATATAATATTTTCAAAAATATAATATAATATTTTTCCTGACGAAACGATGAAATAGATTGTTATTGACGAAACATGCTACTATTCATAAGAGAAATTGAAGTATATTCCTTTTCGTAATTAATTGAAATGAGATACGCACATTGATCGCCATGACGGTCTATGTCTATGAATATTTCAGAATAATTAAAGTAAAACGAATATCATTGACAAAGAGCTTTATAAATAACATAAATAACTGGATAACGTTATAAAACGAAAAATACGCTTTCGTTGTACTTTTATTATCTTTTCTCCTACGCATATTAAGATATATGTAATTAGTACCTTATATTATTGCCTAAGATAAAATCGTCGACTAAAATTAGGTTAGAAACTCTCGTTTGATATGCATACATACGTACTATATTGGAACGTGTCGGAATACTTAGGGACGGCAGTGCACATGTCCGAAAATGAATCAGTTCCTTCAAGCAACAGGACCGGTAAGTTTAATTAACAGGACTAATTAAGTAAAAACATTGTTCTGTGCGACAAAAGTGCGACAATTTACGTACGTGTTTGGAACAGCTTCAGTTTGAGCAATCCGCTGATCCGTCGCGATCACGTGACGTACATATATTCTCTGTGCGCATGCGCGCACGTATCTGGATGCGTGCGCGCATGCGCGTATCAATAATTCATACGCATTCATTTTGTACGCGCGCTCTCGTGTGTACATATACTGGCACATTAGAAATTGGCGCGCATTCTCGTCCCGATGACGAGAGACCGTGTTAGATTGATAGATCGCGGATCTATCACGGTAAGCCTCTGCAAAGGTGATCGCGAGATTACTTGACAAAATAATGGAAGGCAATTCGAGGGAAATTCGATCGTTGAGACGTGAAATAAATGCCCGAAGGGGTTATGATCGAACAAACTCGCTTGTAAGTTTGCAATGCGCGTTGTTAATGCCAGCCACTTCGATCAGCTATCGAGTACAATTCCAGACGCTTGCTCGTTCGATCCATTTGCTCGATCAGATTTCTTCGGGCCGAATTTTCCTGTGTTTTTAAAACTGGGAGCGTTGAAACGACGTACGTTGCGACGATTTACAGAATTATTCGTACATTTGACGACACTTTTTACGAATATATTATCTGTATTGTAGAAAACATTCGGAGTGTTTACTAGCGATACTCAAGTATCACGATTATATTGATAAAATTTTTAACGATTCTGAAAATATAGGTGAAACATTTAAAAATATTTAATAGCACAAAGTATTTGTTATTATTAATAATATTAATTATTATTATATTATTAAATTATTTACACAAGTATATTTTGCAAAAGTCACAAAGTTATTTAAATAATCAGAATCCATTATATCAATAAGCCTCCATATTGAGTGAAACCATTTTTAACATTTATTATATACTTAAGATGGCCATTCATACTTTGCCTTTATCAAATATGGATTTCTAATAAATATCGTATAATTCCTATATACACTTTTAGATAGACCAATATAATTATGAAATTAATTTTTTAATCTCATTACACGAGTACAGAATTGATATTCAATTCATAAATTCATTCGTCGAAAGAATAATGATAAATTCTAAAGATAAATTTAAACAATAATATTTATAGTATCAATATCTTCCTACGCTCTTTCAATTTATAGAATAAATTGATATGTACGATCGTCTTGACGTCGTTTCAACGCTCGTGTGTGCCCCTAGCCCAAGGTTGAACCAATAATTTCTCAACCATAAAATCATAATCCAACCTCAATCATAAGTCGCGCGTGATTCGACTGTCGACGAAAGGAATCGCTTTTTAATCGCTTGAAATCCACATCAACCACGTGCCTAGCCTCAAGCACCCTCTCTGTTGTTATTTTTATCATCAAACTCCAAACGCACAATTTTTCAGAATCGTAGATTTAAACCTAACGATACGGAAAATTACGGAGTTTGCAATGGAATAATAGAATTTTCATCTTTTGAAATTGATACCTGCGAAGAAAGCTGCGTCGCAGAAGCAGAAATTTCACCGATATCGTCCACGTATCTATCGTTTCATATGCGATAGCCCAGCCACGCGCAAGTTTCGAACTGAGTAGCTTTAAACTGAGCTTGAGGCTTGGTACCGTATCGTCGCGCATCCTGCAAAAAATATCTCTTCCAATCTTCCTATCCGCGCGAACAAATCTCAGTTGGCGTTGATCTCGATCGTGGTCACCGAGTCTCCACGGCGCTCGTCCTCCGTCACGGAAGACGAAGGTGACACGGTGAAGCTCGCTAAGCCGCTCTCGACCAGGCTCATTAAGTTACTTTGACGAACCTTCGCCAGCTTTTCGATACGCGCTTTCTCTTCAATCTTCTTCTTCTCCGCCGCGCTCGCTGCCGCCCGGTTCCCGTTGCTCCTCGTGTTCTCCTGAACGAACTGCTCGAACTTCGACAGCTGTCTCTCCGTGACGCTCTCTGGGATCTCGTTCCCTTCTACTGGCACTCCGTGTTTGCTGATCGTGGGCTTGTAAGTCTTCACCTTCGAGTGGCCCTGAATGATGAGGTACATCGGGCCGCGGATAGGTTTCGCCGGTTGTTTGTAGTGCGAGAAGATAGGATCGGTGGTGAGACTCGGGACGGTGGTCACTCTCGGGGTCGTCGAATCCGCGGACGATATCTTTTTCCGGCTGTCTCGCTCTTTCTCTCGCTGCTCCTCCTCTTCCATCTCCATCTCCATTTCCACTTTCTCTCTCTCTTCACCGTCGTTCACTGGTGCCTCTTTTCCCGGAGCGTGCGTGTCGACCAACGACGAATTCTCGAGCAACGGCGAGGAGACGGTGGGCAAGAAAGGAGAAGAGGTGGGTATGGTAAAGATCGACGCGGTTGTGTCTGGCAAGCGAGATCGATGCCGATCGAAGTAGCGGTCCTCGGTGCCGATCAGAGTCGAAGTTTGCGAGTCGACGAACATAGGGGGGAAGTTCTGTAACTGCGGCGACGATGGACGAGCTGCTGCTGCTGCTGGCTGATCCACGATCGAAGGTCCCATGTGATCAATCGTCGATCTTACAGGCGGCGGTGGCGCGTGCATGTGCGTCATTGGCGGGAACATCGGCATCGAGACCGGAGCTCGGAAACCAACCGTCGGACGCATGCTACCGATTAGATGCATCGTGCCGTGGTTGGGCCTAGCCTGTGATGGGTGCATCATCGAGGAGAGAGGAGCTTGCGGCGGGCCGAACCCGAGGAAAGAATCGACAGGATGTTGCGAGGAGAACGGAGCGATCGTCGAGTGGTAGTGCATCGCGTGTTGCTGATGAGCCGATATCATTTTGTTCGGTAAGACGACCGTTGATTGAGAGCTCTCCGCGAAGATCGGCGAGCCTCGAACTGGCTGAAACTCGACTTTCGACGAGACATCGCTGGTGGAGTTCTCCGCGAGGCTGGTTGCGGCAGCGATGGTCTCTGACTTTGTCACCGAGCTCGGCGATGTGTGAGTCAACTTCTTATTTGTCGCCGAATAATTGCTCGGCATCACGACCGCCACCGGTCCTCTCTTCGCTTCGCTCGTCGCCTCGATGTCGAGACTGTGCGGTGAATTGGCGATGACGATGTGCATCTTCTCGGACGACCGACTCGTTGCCGATTCGTCGTCCGCGTCGTCGTTCTTATCCTCGTGAATTGAGTCGAACGTAGTGGTCGTCGTCATCGTGGTCGTGACAGGTGACACTGTGCTCGAGTCGATGTGCTTCTCCTTTTGACCGACGACCACCTCCTCGTTCTCGTTGCTGTCTCCGTCGACAATTATATTCGCGTTCTGCTCGACGACCACCTGGTGATTCGAAGACGCCGCCGCGACGTGGTGATCGACGTCGTATTGGTCGCGAGAGTGGTCGGTGGTCTGACGAGTCGACTGACCACCGGCGTCCGATATGACGGTCGACGTTGCCAACGAGCCACCAGCCGGCCAGCCGCCGGACAGAGTTTGCGTCGACTGGTAAATCAGATTGGACTTCTCGAATGAAACGGACGGTGTGGTCGCGCTGTCGTGTTTCATCTTCGTCGGCTGCGGTGCGTGCACGCTCTTGATTGTCTCCACTTGCGTGGAGACCGTTTGAACGGGGCTCTTGCTCGGTGAGAACTTGGACAATGTTTGAGACTGGTGTTTCCCTGGCTGCTGTTGATTGTAACCCTTCGGCGGAGACAGCGAACCGTATACCTGCGGGTCTTGAAGCACCAGTCCGTCCTCCGTTTGCGTGTTGTACTGCTGCTGATTGGTAGACTCGACGAAGCTGACGATCTTGTCCTTCTGTGTCAACGGCGGTGGCAGCATCATCGTGTACGGCTTCGCTTTTTGATTGTAAAACGGGCTCGGATAGTAGCTAGCCGGTATCGACTGGATTCTGTTTTGATTCCTGTAATCGATCGGCCCGTTCCTGAAGTTGCTCGTCCTCACGAGCTTCGGCGGCTCCGCGCCCGTGCTGCCGGTGAAGTCGCTCCTGTACGGGACATCCTGGTGATTCGATCTCGTGAACTTCGGCCCGTCGACGAACTTCAAGAACTGCTCCGGTATCTTCGGGCTGGTTTTCTTCGCGGTGACGCCCAGGACGAGGATGTCGCGTTTCGCGGACGGCTCGGTCGTGTGAGAGTCAAGCCAATATTGAACCCTGTCGAGCACAGGCGGCACGTAATCGAACGTCGGATTGTTCTTCAACGGATCGCCACGGCCAAGCGGTGTCCACTCGTCGTAATCCATTCTCGGCGAGAATACGCGCGGCTTGCTCTCGCTTTGACCTGCAAGCAAAACAGCTCTGTTCAATTCGAGGCGCTCGATTAGGTATTCTGATGATGAACGAAACGATAGAGACATTAGGACAAAACGCGATAGAAGTAATTTTAAATTTATTTTGCTTTCTCGTCCCTCCCTCAATGTGACAAAAATTCGATTTTCATTTTCCTCGTAGAATGTGTACAAAATGTGTAAGATCGTTCATTTTGAAATCTCGGCTGAGTTTATTGTTGGCTCGCTCAGAGCTAAACTTTTTTTTTAGTGCTGGTGGCAATTTCAAGCACAAATTTCAAAGTTGTTGAAACAGATGAATAGAATGGAAGACTCGGTGGTGGATGAAACGCGATAACGTTGCCAATTGCTCTCGTTCAAAGAAGAAAAACGATATCGATTATGCGGTAGCGCGGCAGGATGATTTCTCTTCTCTCATTTATGCTCGCAACGCAGGTTGATGCATTTTACATACAACCGCACTCGCTGGACGAGCATTAACATCCATTCGATGTATGCTACAAAGAGATACCGTAGAAATAGAAACTACGGCTGCAATGCGAGGAGAAAACGCGTAGCTCTCCAGAATTGAAATCGTTTTTAAATGGTCGTTGGATAAAAAGTATAGTCTCGCTTCCACTTGTGAATTTTAATGCACGTCCCGTCTGCGTCGATGAGGAAGAAACGAGTTGTTGTTAGCTGTTATGCTTCTACGAACCAGAAGGATCATCGATGTGAATTTTAATTTTCATTTGGATACAATATTTTTATTTGATAATTAAATAATTCAATTTTCATTTCAACATAATATTTTTATTTCACTTGTTACTTGTAATACTTGCGCAGAACGTCGCGTTCCAATCTAATTTGACGCAATTATTTTTAAAAAATTGTTCGAAGAAGCATCTCAAACGAAACTTGCTTGATTTCAAAGGGAAAGTAATTCGTTTGTGATTGATTCGTAGTAAAGAAAAAAAGAAAAATAAAGTCCATCTATGAGTGAATCAATTACTTCAAATTACTTTGCCTTCAAAATTGAATCGTTTTAAATAATATCTTTCCGAACGAGAAACAGTTACATTTATAATATTATAATTTTATAGAAAATGTAGAAAATATAGATAAAGATATAGAAAATATAAAAATATAAAATAGAAAATATAATAAAATATAAAATAGAAAGATACAGAAAATATAAAAATATAAAATATAAAATATAAAAATATAAAATATAAAATATAAAAATATAAAATATAAAATATAAAAATATAAAATATAAAGATATAAATGTAGATAAAGATATAGAAAATAAGACACTCTGCATATTGCTCATATAAAATTCTTTTGATATAAAAATATATAATCACAGAGGGCATAGTGAAAATTGTACAAAATAAAAATTGGCATATATGTAAAATCAACGAAACGGTTTAATTTTAAATGCGAGAAACAAGAGAGTAAGAAATTAACACTAAATTACTTCAGTTACAATTGGGCTAATTTAGTGGCGTCCAAATTTTCGCGAGTATTGTGAAACCGATACAAGACGACAGTTTCTTCAAGTGTACTTGAAAGAAGAGTCCAAGAGTTCATTAAATGAATTTGCTCATCTATAAATTCGGGTCAGAGTCTTCTAAAGAATCTTTAGACGAAAGTCTAAGCGACTAAAGTGAAACGAACGTTGATTAAGTTAAGACGAGAGTGTTGATGACTTTACAAACAAACACCGTGTCGTTTATATTCTTCTATTGTTCAAAGATTGTATATTGAGACACGATTTGGATTACCAAATTTGTAAGCGAACAGTCTCAACAGAAGAATTTGTATTGAATCCAAAGCAAGATTCTCTTTTGTTAAATCGTTGTTTTTCTTCTTTTTTTTTTCGCGTTACAGAGATAAAAATGGATTTTGCAAATGAAGTAGCTATACTCGTGTTACAGTATAGCTACTTTATAATTACTATTACTTACAATATGAGTGGTTGTAAATAATTTGTTGACAGTTACAGTATTAATGAAAACTGATGTTCAAAATAGAGTGAAGCGTAAAAATCTGACAATTATATCGTATAAGTGTTGTCAAATATTGTCAGTTGTTTCAATTCTATGAAGTTACACCCTTTACTTATCAATTTTTCTATACACTTAAGCCCGTTTGATATCATTTTATGAGCTTGATTTTGCAAGCTCTCGTGCAGCTTCCGTTTTCATCAAATAACGTCGAAATCAAAATGCTTCCAGTAGAAAAATTCTCTCTCCTTCTCGCTTCCATGATCACCGCGTGAGAAATCTACAGTCCGCGGTGGTAGAGCGGCCGATCAAACACGTCGCGGACAAAACTCGCGCGAAAGACATGTGTAAGTACACAACAGCGAAGTATAACCGTCTGTTTTCGCGAGGGCACCCTGCTTGACAACTGAGCAAAGATTCATTAAGGTTAAGTGCTTGCAGTCCGTGCCACCATCGAGACAAGAGGAACGAATCTCTTTCGCGTCCTAGATTTATTGTCACGAGCTTCGAACAGCGTACATCTCGATGGTTCTTCCATTTTCTGGAACTATATCCCGACGAACATTTTTCTCTTATTACCTCTTTGAAGATATCGCTGTTCGTGGCAAATTCGAACGAATGCCATGTTCTAGTTTAGCGGTACATTCGGACAAAATGTTGTTGTAAATAGAAGCGCAAGAGAGACTATCCGGAGAGAAAATAAATAATTGTTCGTTATGGCAAATTTTCAAGGTAGTGTTGGTTTTAATTTTTCAAGATGGTATTTATTTAATGAATACTAAAAATATTCGGGATTTCGTCTTAACGACACGCTGATTATATTTTCTAACGTTTCGTTCTATATTATTAACATATTATTAACGATTGAAGATGTACAATTGTTCACGAAGTTTGAACATTTACGAAAACTTTTCATGAATATATTATATCTTGTATTTTATACATGTTCTCAATTTTAATTCCAACTTAAAATAAATGCTACTTTAATTCAATCATCTAAGATTTTTAAATAGTACAATATCTTTCCTTCTAAATTTTACCCAACTCTCGATTTTAGCAAAAAAATGAATTTGTTTAATAGTAAATGATTCGAACGACAAACGAGTCTCGCTTAAACGTCATTCTTTTTCTTTCTCATCTTTGACCGTTCGAGAAGGATTATTTCAATAAAGCAACGTCCACCGAGGAGGAACATAAGTACCCACGTGTGTCGGGCGTGTATCGTCTAACAAACGAGCATACTCCATACATGTATACAAGCGTTTTCCTACGTTGCATGTGTATCGATACGCGTGAGTATTCTTTTAGCACCGAGTTGAGTGACCTACTGACCCGGCACACACGCTTAGGCACACAGAGGCATGTATATGTAAAATTTCTCGGCAATGGCAATACGTTTTTACTGGGTAGAACCTATGTTATCTATGAAGCGAGATATCGAATATTCTATCGATTGGCAGCAGAATTGATCAACGACAGTGTCGAAAATTAACCCTCACTTCAATTGTGTCAATTTAAGACACTTCTCTTGTAAAACTGTACTCTAGATTATACAGATGAGATTCTAGTCTATTTTTCTAACATGTTTTCTAGCATATTTTCTTTTTGACAGTTAATTAATAGCAAAGCTGTCAGAGTTACAAATAATGTTCGTTTTCAAGCCCCCCCGACTGACAGTATATTGTCTTTTAATTATTATAACACAATTGCGTGTGCATTCGATGCATCGGTTTTTTGGAAAATACGTGTATACAGACACATAGTTTTGCAGCATTTATAGCTGCAATGAGTGGAACGAAATGAGTTGGAGAAGATAAGATCACAATATTAAGATCACGATAATTAAAGTATAAAAACTTGTATTAGATAACTGAGGAACTTGCACTAAAGAATATAAGCTAGTATTTGCGAAAAAAATCATTAAAATCTCGAAAACAATTTATTGCAAAATTTCTATGAAAAATGAAGAACTGATTATTTTGTATATCTATGCGTGAGAGTGGAGTTTATGCGAATCTGATATGCAATTGAATAGAAACCTAGTCTGTTCATCGTTAATAAAACAATTTATGCAAATTTAATTGTATTTATCATTTCATTAATGATAATTTTTTATAAAAAAGAAATGTTCTACAGACAAATGTTCTCCTTCTGAAATCATTCAAACACTGCACCATTCGAAATCTTTTTGTTATCAAAAATAAAGGAGATATTAAGTAAAACATCTAGAGATTTATGTATTTAAGTAAAATATTCTAATGTCTATTCAACTGCCATTTATTCTGTACATCGTTCATATGGTGAAATTAGCTTCAAAATAATTTCGAAACAATTTTAACGGGGTACGACGTTTCTACAATATATACGTGGGTGAAATATCCGCAAAGGTTGTCGCAACGCGAAGCATTGATTGCACCTTGTTGCGTTTCGTTTTCGTTTTGCAAACGCGGAAGCCAAGAACTGCGTAATCTAACAATGAAGTCGTTCGAATTCAATTGTTCAACAATCGAAATCCTCAATTTGAATTCAACTGCTCTCTTTGACAGACTTTAGGATCGATTGAATGAACCGTTTAATATAAACCGTGACTCACAGTAATTCCAGAACACTTTACCAGAACAGAAAAATTTTTATGTATGCATTATATAAAATATTTTGAAAGTTTATTAACACTGTACATGAGTTGTTATGATTGTCTTGTTAGAAATTAGAATCTTATAAAGTCATTTATATAGAAGTTACGAGATATTGCAAATATACATTTATGTATAGCATAAATATTAATGTATAGCATAAATAATCATCTCGAACATATAGTGAAGACGGAACCATTGAATACTGAAGAATATTAACATAATATTCTTAATATATAATTCTTAAAGAATATTAATATAATATTCTTAAAGTATTAATATCGTTTTAAATATATCTCATAATTTATATATATATATATATATATATATATATATATATATAAATACCGAATGTATGGCACTTATAATATCTGACAAGTGAAACAAATCTCAGTTTAGGTTCTAGTTCTTTGATCTAATGCTCATAAAAATTCAAATTGATTAGAATTAAGATTCACATAGTACAATATTTTCATAAAAAATTCTTACAAAGTAAAAGAAAAAAATACGTAATAATGAGGACGTAAGTAAAAATTGTCTGACAACAACCGAGAAATGTTAAATAAAAGAAATTCTGTAGTCTGTTTTATCTAAATTATTGCGTTTCTGCACAACACAGACTGAAGATTAAACATTCTAAATATGCTATTAATAAGCGAAAAATTGCACTGCGGTTCGAATATTTACAAACTTCTGTAGCGTAGCTTCTAGTTAAAGTATATGGGTAAGGAAAAATGAAAGGAAGTTGAGGTATTAATCGATGACTTACCCGTCTTGTTTTCAAACGTTGAGGAAACACCTTGACAGGACGAACAATAAATCAGCCCCGCCAAGAATAACCATCTGCATAGTTGACTCGCCGATCCCTCTGGCATCTTCTGAAACAATCAAATTTTTAGTAAGCTAACGCATTATTAACGAGTTTCAGTCGTTTGACGCCAATCTAATGAAGAACATAACTGAATCGAAACTTTGAATCTGAATTTTCGACAATATTCAGGAAACATTTTCTGCGATTAATGCTAATTTAACCTTTAAAAGCAGTGTCGCTGAATTTGTAACATTCTGCATCGTTAATTCTAAGTGTCATCGTTAAAAAATTGTGCATTTAAGGGTCATTCATCATGGTCCTTCGCGACCGTTCCTTAAAATATGTTGCGAAATTGTTTTTTTTTTTTTTTTTTACAAAGTTGCAAGCATTCAAAATATCGACAACTTTTTCATGCAGTGCGTACAGATACTTTCCACGCTCGCAATTGAACACGATACAACGGCAATACTAATTCATATCTCCGTGTGAAAGACTACGTTTCCAAGAAACTTGAGTTTGTTCTGTCGATCGCTGTTTAAGCGATGAGTTATTAGTAAGTTCCGTAAAAGGGGACCGTAGATCAGGGAGTGGGCCAGAAAAGACGGTTGAAATGGTGAGGTGCGCGCACGTGCGCCTGCGCACGCGCAGTACTCGTACCCGTGGATTCGGATTCAAAAGCGCCGACGAACGCGTACGTAATACTTTCACCCGAGACACGTGCAAAACGTCGTAGTTAATGTCGAATTTTCGTCGACTTGGCCGAATCTACTGTCTGATCACTTCGTTTCTCGAATATAATCCACGCGAGCACCCTTTCTTTCGATCATCCTCGTGCACACGTACGTGTACACACTCGGCTAACCTCAAATTCTAAGGAGTCCCGTAGCAAGCACATTTGGTAACCTCGAGCGCCGACCGCGCGGTGAACGTTTGAAAAAAACGAAGGCAAGTAGGTCAGTCGAAGGGGTGTTTGTTAATGCACGGGTTTCGGAAAGGCTGTTGGTTTCCATCGTATTTGCACGTGCGATCGTGGTACTATATCGAAGCGGCGAAGGAGAGAGAGAGACACGTGGTAACGGTAGACAGTGCTCCAGGCGCCGAGATCCTCTCTCGTTCCTTCTCTTTCTCCTTTCTTTCTCTTCTCCCCCCCCCCCCCTTCCCTCTCCTGTCGCTGGAATAAGATTCGCAAAGGAGGAACGTGGCCAGCATGGACCAGCAAGCAAAGAATGCCGCCTTCTGCGATACCGCCTTCAGATTCGGCGTGATTCGACCTTGAACCTCCGATCGAACGTAACAAAGAACACGTCCATCTTGAAATTTTCCAATCGCGTTACGAAGAGAACGTACTTGCATGTTCAATCAATATTATGATCACATTCGTTGCATCGATTGCGATGGTGTCGTTTGCCAAGCATATATGTATATTATATATATATATATATATATATACTATAATTATAATATACATATATACTATATTATATTACAAATATAATATAGTATATATGTATATTATATTACAGTGTATTAATATAATATACATATATGTATATTATATTATCACTGAACCAATAACCATAGATTTTATATACAAATAGAATTCCAATAGATTTAATATCGCGAATGAAAGTTAACAAGAAACATTCATTGATCCATCGATTTGTCCAGTATGAATCCAATTGAAAAATAATATAGGCGAGAAGAACAAGAAAAACAGGCCCAAAATCCAAGAAGAGGTTGCAAACGAAATTAGAAGAAGCTTGGGTAGTATTATCAGGAGATGAAAAGTATGCTAATTGTTGGAAGATTCGATCGTTCTATAAGTCGATTCGCAACATCGACAGACCGTTGCAATTATTGCATAACTAATCATACGATTTTTCTACGGATATGTCGTAAGCACTCTCTCTCGATTACAACGTAACAGAAAACGAACATTTGTTTGATCGATTGCGAGTTACTTCTTGGTTATCGACAAAAATTACAATGTTGCGACATAAAATTTACAGGAATTGAAACAAACTTCATAAGGCAAAATTAAGAAGGAAACAGCGGGAACAGATTAATCTGTCGTTGAACTTCAATTCAACCTCGTCTCTTGTGCTTTTTGAACTTTTTGAAGATAAAATTATTCAAAAAAACGCACAAAGAATTTTCCACAATGATTCTCATAAATATATTACAGTCCAAAAATTTGGAGTATCTATTAATTTCACGTTTAAAAAAATACGCCCAAGAAAACACATGAATCCTGTGTCGTTCTAATCACAAATGACAAGTTTAACGCAAATTTATATAATATTTCGTGCAAATCAATTTTTTTTTTTTTTTTCATTCGATTTAATGTCACATTTCGAATCTTCATTCTGCTTTATGCAGAAGTGACACGAGATAAGTATAACTTCACAATGGCCTCGCACAAAAGCGATGTAACATTCTTTGATACTACAAAACTTTTACTCCATTCTTCACTATTACTTTTTTAACTATACCATTTTTGCGTTACGGTACCAAATATAACTTTTACAATGGCTCGCATAAAAGAGACGTACTCTTTGATATCATTGCAGTTTGCACGAGTTTCGTCTCATCCATTTTTTATTACTTTTGCAACTTATACCATTTTTACATTAAAATTCGAATATAACTCAAGTAGGAACAGTTTATAAATAAGTATTTCACTCGAAAAATCGAAGAAATATAATTTTATTCAAAATCGATAGAACGTTCCGACCTTTTAAATGGTAGATACACGTATGATGATACCAAATGAATCATAATTATTCACATTCTTTGATACTACAAAACTTTTACTCCGTTCTTCACTATTGCTTTTTTAACTATACCATTTTTGCGTTACGGTACCAAATATAACTTTTACAATGGCTCGCATAAAAGAGACGTACTCTTTGATATCATTGCAGTTTGCACGAGTTTCGTCTCATCCCTTTTTTATTACTTTTGCAACTTATACCATTTTTACATTAAAATTCGAATACAACTCAAGTAGGAACAGTTTATAAATAAGTATTTCACTCGAGAAATCGAAGAAATATTTTATTCAAAATCGATAGAACGCTTCGATCCTTTAAATGGTAGATACACGTATGATGATACCAAATGAATCATAATTACTCACAACGACCAAGATATTAGGACTACTCACAGTACTAATGTCTTTCGACTGAGACACCCTATATATATTTCACCGTGAATCGAAAACGCACAAAATTCTGGCCAAACACTGTCCCTAATTATTTCTTCCACGTGATTCATTCATTCTCGACCAAGCAAAAAAAAAAAAAAAAAAAAAAAAAAAGAAAGAAAACGCGCGAAAATCGAGAGAGGAAACGAGCAAACAATCAGATACCTGTGAACATTTGCAGATTCGTAATATCTGTACTATCGAGATACACGCGTATGTGTGTGCGAATAATACGAGCGAATTAAGCGGGCTGGTTATTTAAAGGAGAGGAGAAGGAAGGAAAGAAAAGGAAAGGCGCGCCGAGTCCGGGTGCAAGACAAGGTAGGATAAGAAAACCAGAAGAGAAGAGAAGGGCAGAATGAAAACCGGAGCGGGAAGAAACGTTGCGGCGCGAACGGCCCTGAGATCGAGGTTGGCTCGCGAGACAGCGTGGCCCCATGGTTTCACTTTATCTCTCTCCTGCGGACCACACAAGGTTACCTGGTGCGCGTGTGAACGCGTCTGTAAACGCGTCTGTAAAACTTCCCGTGATCCCCGCGCGTATATATCGGTGTAAACGTATCGCCGGCCGCACGATCCACACCGGCCCCGCCGTCCGTTCGAAGCTCCGCCACGATCCGGAAATTAATAATCGATCGTTTCGCCTTCGGGGAAACGAAATCTCCGCACCGATCGAACGAAAGTGGTCTTTCGATGTCAGCGATGTCGAAGTTGAGAAATTATCGAGGTTAATAGCCGGGCTGAGACAGCTCCGGCCGTGAGCAACGCGGGACGAGCAAGACGAGACGAAGTCAACGTGAAGCGAGGACAACAATTACGTACCCGTAATTGCGATCGATGGGAGTAAAGACGTCTGTCGTGTCTAAGATGGCAACGCTTTCGACGCTGTCGAAGCGGTGAAAGAGAACGAGAGGAGCCTCCGCCGACGAGAAAAACGTCGAACGAACGAGGAGAATAGAACGAAAAACAGCTGTTCTTTTCATCGTACGAAGAGACGAGACTTTTTTAACGAGACGCAGATCGGCAAGAGGGGCCGCGCGATGGGACCGCCGTGGCCCCAAAACGAAACCGGCCTATATTAGCTAAGAAGGCTGTGTATTACGTATGCAGGCCGTTCGGTCTTCGCTACCGCTCCTCCTTCTCTCGCGTGCGATGAAATTTTCATCGTGGCCGCGGCCTCTCCTTCTGTATACCTCCACGGGGATACTCATGCGAAACCGTGCCGAAACCGTGCTGTCCCACGAATCTTTTCCGAGCCGGCGGACGCCACTCGGCATAGCGCGAGTAATAAAGGTCCGCGAAAGAGCGAGAAAAAGTAGTCGGGGGGGCCTCGGACTCCCCCTTGCCCGCCGGGGGACATCAAGATAAGCCTTGACAGTTCGATCCGAGAAATCGATCGAACCCTTGTCGTTGCTTAACGTAACACCGAACTGCGCTTGTTACGCGTCAACGCAAAATCATCGTCGATGCAAACGTTAATTGGCGCATTTGTTTTTTATTTGCTTAAGTACGTGGACCGAGAGAATCTCTCTCTCTCTCTCTCTCTCTCACACATATACTTTTTTTTATATTTTATGGTAGGGAAAAATGTAAAAATTCAAATACTTCTTTTTTCAACCGAAGAATAATGAAACGAGCCATAAGCGAAATTCTTTTCAGTCAAGTTACATTGTCGGATTCTGTATTATTGATATCGCTGTCCTTACATCAATTTATCCTTGCCTATGTTCCAGAATTTTATGGAATTTCAAAAAATTGAAACATTTGTAATATTGTAATAGTAAATTGTCGACGATTTAATACCATGATTATCAAAGTGAAATCGAAATGACCAATTCGTCAGTTTTCGTAGGAATTTTACACGTTAATGAATTGCTGGGCCATTTTTAGTAAAATACGTGAATAGAAGCTGTTTATTGTAATTATAAATTTCCTTGCGTGTTCCCTGCGTACTTTCGTTTCGCTGCTGTAAATTTTAAATAAGTAAATGTCGAAATTAAAGCAACAGATTTATGCACACGTGTAAAAAATGAACATGTGCTCACATAGTACCGTTCTAAGGAATTCAATATGAAGATGGTATAAGAGAATAAAAAGACCAGAAGAACGTAGAATTAATTAGTGATTTGACTTCGACTTCGAAAACTATCAATCGATAAAACTTGTTAAAACTTTAAGAATTATTAACAGATGAAACTTGTTACTAGATCCGCCAATCGATTAAGAAAGTTTAAGAGAGATATCACTTGAAATTTAACATCGTTGAAAATTTAATAAATTCCATATGTAGAATCCAGAAATTACAGAAAGTAAGAGATTTAAGTGCTATAAATAGTATTTCTTTGCACTTCTTAATTTTAGTTTGACGGATGTGACATTCTACATTAATTTCAAACGAATTGAAAAATCGCCAAGAAAGTCTAATTTATCGCATGAAAAGTTCAGTCAACTTTATTTTCCGCGTCTTTATTCTTTCTTTTCTCCACATTTTCTCTACTTTTAACTACATATATTTAGGTTATAGGCTCGAATCACAAACGGAAGTTGCAACAAGCTTGGGCATCATTCGAATTTAAATAGTTAGAAAATGATTATTTCAGTGATACCATCATCTGATTCGACTCAACGTTATCAGTTTATTTAAATTTTTTTCTCCAAGTTATTTTGATTATTTATTATCAAATAAAGTAGTTTTTTTATTTAATTTTGCATTTCGTGTCTCTGTTTCTGTTTCAAATACCTTCCGGTTCTATTTCATATATTGTTATTTCGTCGTTCTGTTGTTCAATTTCGTTAACGAATTAACTCAGATAAAGGATCATTCTCGCAGGATTTATTCATTTTCTTTCCCGACGTTATTTTTCCAATAAATTAGTTGGAAATGATTTTTCTTTCAAACAAAATTTGCCAAGCCCCGAGAGAGAAGATGAAACGCAGAGAGAGAGAGAGAGAGAGAGAGAGAGAGAGAGAGAGAGAGAGAGAGAGAGAAAGAAAGAGAGAGGAAGAATCAGGAAAAGAAGTGTTAATACAGAGATTCTAAAAGAAGAAAGTATAGTAGTTCCGTATAATTCGTAAAGATTTTCTGTACTTCCGTTGGAATCGTGTCCCGAATAGGGGTCACGCGATTTACATGTGTTCGCTGCTTACATCGATGAGAATTTCTCCGGTTCTTTTCTAGGTGGTCTTCCACATGATTGGAGAAATAACGAAAGTTATGGGTTCCCGTGAGCGGCATCAATCCCATGAAATAAATTACGACAACGAGACGGAGACGCACGCTGCGTATTTTCTTTCCTTCTCAAGCGTATTCCTCTCAAGCGAATTCTCTGCTTGCAATCATGATTTAGGTCGTCAAAAGTATGGTCATAGTTGCACGTTATTTAAAAAAAAAAAGAAAAAGAAAGAAATACATCTATTGGATTTTTGTCGAGTCCCACTTTTCGCTACCTTCGACGATTATTTATTTAATTAACTCATTAAACGTGACCAACGTTACACAAATGCAACATTTCATCTGCCATTCTTTTCAATAAAGTTTACACCAAGCTCGGGCATTATTTAAGTAAGCTGTTCGAGAAACAATCACTATATCATGTAAATAAAATATAAATAATGAGCCACGTAATATATGCATATAAAAATTCGAGAGTTCAAAAGAATATTGACACATCTGAACCCTCATTGTTTCATTTACGCTTAATCGCAGATTGTTATCAAAAAAGTTATAAAATATCCTTTTACAAGTTCTGAAATATTATCGAATGTTATCACGCTTGTCAGAACTATTATGTAAGTATCGTGTTCAAATGCATGGTACAGTTACAGTGAGAAATCATATTCATAAATGATTAAAATCGAATTCAATAGAATTAAGAATTATTTATATATTGTATAATATAAAATATTAATAACTAATTTTCTTCTTTGTACTGTTTTATGAATCCTTGAGAAAGCGAATTATTATAAATTGCTTTCTGCTTAATCCTTAATAAATTAAAATGTATAAAACTTGTTTGATCAAATTCGTGGCGGCTCGATCGAATGATAAATAATAATTTACGAGCCTATCGATCGTACTGAGGAGAATTTTTCGAATCGTATTCCTCTAACTTGTTAGATACTCATCGAAAGTTTTTTATCGCGAGAGAAAGAAGATGTAACAAGGTAGGAAGTGTGAAATGAGCGCTGCAAATCCATTGTTAGTGAAACATCGAATCTTTCCTGCCTCTGGCTTTCTCTACCTTTGTCTATCGAGACGAATATTTTATTCAATTTTGATAAAATAATGCACGTGAAAAAATCAATATTGATGTTAATAATTTATTATATAGCATTAATAGTATATAGTATAATATAAATATTAATAATTAATATTTCTGGTTTCTCAATATAGTTTTTAAAAATTTTAAATTGAAAATATTTTTTGCAATATAAATGGTCACATTATAAAGCAATACGAGTACGTCAACAACAAAAGAATATGTGATCATTCTCGTTTCTTATTTTTCGTTTAAATGTGCTTACAGAAGATTTGTGGAAGATACCAATGAGACACAGCTTGAGACTTTCACGTTATATAAAATTGCATGCGATACAGAAATTGAACACATTTCGTTTGAAACAAAGATAAAGAATAACAATTTCTACTTCTGCTAATTTATTATTTTCATTCGAAGAAAGTACGATTAACCACATTTTTTTTTTTTCAACTGTATAGTAATAATAAAATATCACGATGATTTGCTTACGATTCTTACTTTTTATCACCGTAAAGAAATATTACACGAAAGTTAAATTAACTTGTTATTTCCACAGTAAATTCATTTTTCGTAATTTTGGGACTACGCCGCTCAATCAAAGAACACCGAATTGGCACCAATAAACAAAACACGTTTCCCAACCCCTAAGCGAAACTTTATCCAATAAATAATAATTTCCATGATCGCGAGATTCGCTCGTTTCCAGTTCTCTCCATATGGTTTCACGGTGCCGTTTATTGGAAAATCTGTTCCTCTAAATTAACCATCGTGCAATCTCCAACAGTCACTCTATGGCGAGCGTACGAACACTTTCGCGAGCCGATGTGCAATATTCATCGTCGACCGAGAGAGGACAGGAATGACAAGAACATTGAGAACGGAAGAATGAATTCGTAGCGAGTAGAAACTGAAGGAAGGACGAACAGCATTCTGCAAAGCGAGCACGCTGCTACACACAGATAGAAGAAACTTTGGCACTCTTCCTGAATGCCGGATGAAAGACACAGATGTAATTTCGCGCGCGCGGACAGTCCAATCGAGGATTGGATAGCCAAGTACGGTATTGCGGAATAGAGGAAAAAAGATGGCGACCTAGTTCGAATAGTTTCTATATGTGTTATCCGTGAATGTCGTTTAGGCTGATTCGCTGATTTCTAGAGCTGATTTTAGTAAAATGCTTGCCAAGTCCGTGTCACGGTTCCCACCGCGATTCGCAGCCCACTCTTGTGTATTGGCCGCCCTTCGCGGATGACGCCCTAATGTTGCTAAATTCCGACCTTCCGATCATTTTCATTTATTCAAATGATATTAATAACATTAATTAGCTGGGTTACCTATGGCCGATATTTGATATTTCTGACGAAATAGTAATGAAAATCATTTTATCTCGAATAAAAGTGAAATAAAATTGTCACAAGTGAAATAAAATCGTTTATATATATATATATTATATATGTTAAATGCAAACAATTATGTTATATAACGTTATATCATATAAACGTAATCAACACGTGACAATTTTATTTCACTTTATTCGAGATAAAATTATATATATATAATATAATATATATAATATATATAAAATTATATATATATAATATAATATATAATATATACAAAATTATATATATATATATATAAAATTTCTTTTAAATTCGTTCGAAAATGGTATAAATTATCATAACATGTAAAGTCATCGAAAATTTATTTTCACGACTGAATCCGCTATGGATTTGAAGATTGAATCCTCCCCTTTACAACGATTCCTCAAAACTGACTGTACGATTTTTTCAATCAACTTTATCGAACTTTGAACGTAACCACGAAAATCTTACGATTTTTTGAATTTTCGTCATCTGAGTTTAATGTTCAAAGTTCAGTAAAATCACGAAAGGAGATCAAATTTTCGAGGGTTTTGTAAAGGGGAGGCTTCAATCTTTAAATCCATTGTAGACTCATCCATTGAGAAGACAATTTTTCAATGATAAATACTATGATAATCTATAACATTTTCGAGAAGAAACGTATCTTCACTTTGTCACCTGCTACATAGTGTAGAAACATTTTAGAATAAAATGAACGACACATTTTGGAAGTAGAGGCTCCAAGCTTTGAAATGAACCCAGATTGATTGTCGTACCATTTATTTTTTTACGAAATTATAACAGAATTATTAGAATTAATAGAACTAAAGAAATTTCCATCTGTTCGCAATATTTAACGCGATTCGCAAAAGAAAAAAAAAAACCGAATCTCGCAGTTAACACATAAAGTCTTTGCCAAATATTTCAAATATTTTAAAAAATTTCCTCCCATAACCTCTGAGCAATCTCGCAATTTAAATAAAAAAAAAAAAAAAACAAATTTTAATCTCATAAAATTTGAAGTTTCAATTCTTTCCACTAAAGGTTAATAAATAAACATTATATACATACGACGTTCCAGTACTTTATGTCCAATTACAATAATAATAAATTACAATAATCAATGCTTACTTAAAAAAGGTTGAGAAGATAACCATGAAGCAACGAGTTAATAACATCTTTAATATTCCGTATTAAAAACTGACTGAAAATAGTTGCGTTAACGCGAGGCTCGTTAATCAATGGGTTGGACGATCGAAAGCTTTGCTTTGCGTGCCGAATTTTGTGGAATCAATAGGGGCTCGTAAATCGAATCGAAGCAAGATTAAAAGATGCACGAGCAAACGAAACCACGGGGTTCGATGCTCTGCGAGCGTTTCGACCTGGACATCCGACAATTGAAATTCCGCGAGGACTACGCGGATAATGTTGGCATGTTCTTCGAATTCGTGACAGTTATACTTGCATAAATTGCGTACGTCAGTCGTCTGTCTCCTTTCGCTGTTAAACGTCTTCGCTTCAGAAAAATTGGCAACACGAATGGAATCATAGAATCGTGTGAAAGTTAAAACACTATTTATCTGTAGTTAAGACTAAAAATACACGTAATTTAATCAAAATTCCAGGTTATTCGAAGATTATTATATAAACGTCATTAATTTCTGATATTAAAAAATATTGATTTCTGACATTAAACGAAACATTAAACGAAATACTACGTGTGTATTTTCTGTAAATTATTCGTTACTGATGCTCGCCCTTTCAAATAAAACAGTTTTTAATGATATTTATATTTATATTTCATTTCATGTTGCATTTGTTCCTGATTCTATTACACAAACTCTATTTTCTGCTAACAATAAGATTTGCCCTTTCATTTCATTTGAACTAACTCAAAATTTACTAAACTCATTTGCAATTCTTTGATCTGATTATTTCTCTTGTCTCTGACATGAATTTCTAATTAATGGCTAACATTAGCGTGAAGTAGATTGATTTTAGTCCAGCACGTACAAATTATATACACATGCCTCGCATTAGACAGCACTATATTCTTCCGAAAAAAGGTTTTAATATCAAATATAATAATAACAAAACATATAATAATATATAATGATAATAAAACATCAAGTATTACACAACCGTATTATTTGCCAATAAAGACAATAATTTAACCCTCAAGTGGATTAAGAGCGTTATGATTCTGTCCAATTAATAACTATATCACATATTAATATAATTAATATAACAATTATATAACATGTGAATTTTATATATAATTTATATATAATTTTCTTTCATATATAATTATATGTAATTATTATAATTTTAACACATGAAATTTTACTTGCTTATATTTACAAACTTGGCGTGAATTAAACTAATTAAACTGAAAGTCCATTTAATGTAATCGTATCTTTTAATATAAGTATCTCTCTTTTTTTACTCGCACGCCGGACAGTATATGCATATATTCATATTTTTATATTCGGAATACCGCTTCGTTGATTTCTCGCGTAATCAAACGCATCGTGCAAACAACAGCGAGGAAAAAATGAAATGAGAGAGAAAAAAAACTTACCGCGGCTGCAGTAAATCCCTCTTCTTCAGCAATCCCTTCTCTTTGGAAACGATAGCTGTAAATCTATCGGGGGAAATCCTAAACGAAAACTAACGACGCCCTCTCGTTCACGGGCATAGTTTGTCTCTTCCGGTACCCTCTTTCGTTTCGATTTCTCACGTCCTCCCTCTCTCCCTCTCTCTCTCTCTCTCTCTCTGTCTTATCACCGAACAATGATCGAAAACCGGCGACGATTAATTACGATTTAGGATCCCTGAAACTAGGTTCCAAGACAGAAAAGTACGGTTTCAAGAATATTCTTCGTAAAAATATAGAAATGGTCACGTTGTCGCGAACGAACTCTATAAAATCGACCGATCGATCGTCGGGGTGTGCGTGCGCGTGTACGCGTGTGTGTATCGCTGCGTGTGCGTGCGTCTATCTGACACACACACCGACAGATACCGAAAAAGTCGCTGAACGTAACGAAGACAAACCGAGTTCGAATTTGCTTGGCGAAAGCTCCGATTCGTACGAAGTGCAGTGAAGAACTGAGCGAAGTGCCGGCCGGTCGAGCAGCCAGGCGGGCTTTTCCAACCGGCTTAACCAATCGCGACTTCTCTCTTATCCCACGTGTCTCTTTCTCTCTATCCATCTCTTTCTCCTTTCCATCACCCTCTCTCACCACCGATCTTCCACTCATCAGCAGAGTTATCGCCGCTGTCGATGTTGTTACAGCTACTTACATCCCCTCGTGATCGTGCATCCCCCTCGGGTGCGGTGCAATCACACGCTCCCACCCACCGAAACATCCGTCAGATTCTCGCTATTGAACTTCCCTCGGATTCAAATTAATTCAGCAATTTCCCCCTACCGATCGTTGCTTTATCCTCCAGCATCAACGAGACGCGTGTCGTTTCGATTCTAGAAGAGAACAGGAAGGAGATATCGGTCGTCGATCTCGCCGAGGAGAAAATCGACGAGAAGATTTCGAGCGAGTCGTGTTTACGACGATGATTGAAACAGAGAACGCAGCGTGCAGAAATATTATCAAAGGAAAGCCGAGCATTTAACGCGTATTCTATTCTCGCCGGAGTTTCTTCGAAGACGTGCCACATTGACAAATACGCGCGCACGACTCGACGCAGTGTAGCCTCGTTTGCCGTTAATGGGCAAGATATGTTTTCGAATCTAAAACTTCATCGGGGAACTTCCAGCGCGGAATATCTGGCGATCTGGACGATCTGTCGCTCTTTCGGTTCGAGAAAACTTGCGCACGATTCAAACTTAATGCGATTTAAATTCATGCGCTCCTGGACTGTCGACGAAGCTGGCTGCTCCTGAAACAGAATTTTAAAAACAATATTCGCAACTTCATTTTTCTCTCTCTCGAGGGATGAAAAGTGGGATGGGAATTCGCGAAACGCGACTTAGAAATTGGCGAATAAATTGGGAAGTGAAGCTCGATAAAAAAAGAGAAAAGAGGACAGAGCTTGAATCGGATCTATTTGGTTTGTACGGCAAACTGAGTCGAACAAAACGTGATCGAGGCCTTACTTTCGAAGTTGTCTGCAGAGCGTGTGTACGGCCGATCGGGCTGCATGTGCTTCGATCGCTTTCCTAACGACGAGACATGCTTTTACCAACGATGATGGTTTTATATGCGCGTGACGTACCGTTTTCATTGTCGCGTTACTGAACTATCGGGATTGTTAACGACCAAACATACTCCGCGTACGTGTACGGATACGTACACAAAGAAGTCGCGATCATTGGCTTCCACAGTGTAAAGAACGAAATATTATCAAAATCACAAATGTTCGCTTCCCCGTGTAAAAGGGAGGGAACACAGAGAAAGAAAAAAAATTGCAAGTAATTTATTTCTTTCGAAATAAAGTTCGTTTTCATTTTGCGCCGTACATGTTACATGTTACGAAATCTAGAACGAAAGTTAAATATTTCGTTTTAAGATATTCAGCGCAATTAACATACTAAATATTCTTAAATAACTTTCTCTCGGATACGTGCTAGTGTATATACCATACGTTGACAAATGTATACCAACGTTCTATTTATATTTAACAGAAAAATCTGTCTATATCTCTGATGCTGATAGAAAAATCTGCACAAATCTCTAACGCTACTCTCCGAGGTTGGCGCATCGTACTTATTCTCGTTCTGACAATACACGATTTACTTTCTTACTATTAGTCAGCTTAATTCCTGACTTTTATTAGATTTCGGCTTTCCTGGGAAGGAAAAACCGAGTCGTTAACATAGTCGTTAGACGTCAGACGTAATATACGGAGGAACGCGTTCGAGAACCGGAAGTATAAAGTATACCGCGGCATCGAGTCGATTTTACTTTCACAGAATCGTATTATGTATTCCGATGCTGCGGCTCATCGTTGAATCAATTACTTTCATAGAACTCGGCCTATAATTAATCGATTCTACTATATAAAGACTCTGAATTTATGCGCGCAGCATCGATATTTTCTTTTTACATACTTTCTTCATTCTTGCATAAAAGGAAGAAAGTTACATTACAAGTATATTAAATACATATAACGAGAACAAATGTGTATACGTAATAAATATATAACATGTTTTTAAACATAACAATAGGAAACGGTTTTCAATTTTGTGATAATTTTATCAAAATGTGATAATTTTATAAATCGATAAATAAATTTACGAGTTTAAGATATAATTGAAGATTAACATCAGGAATGAAATTTCTTTCCACGGAACAACGAATGAATTAGGATAAATTTTTCTGCGTGGACAAACGTGAAACACGAAAGATAACGTAAAAATTGTACATCCTTTTTGCAGGTAGGAATTGTTAGCTTTTAAAGTGCTCGACCGCACCTCCGATGGATTCTTTTACATGTTCATTGCACTTTCTCCGTTCATTTGTTTTCCAAAAACGTACGACCGCGCTTATCGACATACTTTCAAAGGAATCCAAATCGACTTTGTGAAACATTTTCATCCCAGATGTATCTGTCAAATTATATATATAATAACAATAATAATAAAAATTGCAATCTATATTCCTACGTTCTGGCGGAGAGGAAAGCTAAGTAAGAATTGATTGTAACAGAAGCGAGTGAAACATCTTTTCATATATGCATGATTTATTAATACATCGAAACAATATATGTTAAAAAAATATTCATAGAAACGCACCTGTGGATCTCTTGTACAACTTTCAAAATAAATTTTATTTTATTTGTTACAGTTATAGATAAAATAAAGTTACGTCATAATTGCGATATGATATATTGTGAAAATATTTTACTTTCAGTTATGTTTAATTTTACTGATATTCTCTTATACTAACTCTCGAAGCGTCACCGAGTTTCGAAAAATATTATATAAACCCAAATGATTTGTATTAACAGATGTATATAGTTATGGCATAAAAATAGTGATGGCATAATTTTCATAAATTAAAAGTTTCTCAATAGAAATGGTAGAATTTACCTGGAGACAATGTTGTGTTTTCATTGTATATGAACAACAATTATCAGATGAAAATAATAGCAGGTACATTAGAAAAATCTTGATTGTTCTCAGGCACAATGTCAAATCTTGTTAAATTTCTTTACAATTGAATAGTAAAATATCATTATACAAAACGCATCTAATAAAATAATAAAATTAATTAATAATAATTAATAATAAAACTAATTAAATAGTTCTTCTTGAATACAGACTATTTGTAACAAAAATTAATAAATAACAATGCATATTACATTGTAAAAAAAATAAATAAAGTACGAGTAATGTCAACTTAAATGCAAAAATTTACCACAAATGTAAAACAGATTCTATTTTATAACAAATAGATAAAATACTTCCGTTATAAACAGCCGCAGATCTGTGCCAATTTTTAACCAGGACATCAATATTATTATAAACTAGATGCCTCTATAGTAGGAATATTAAATAGACCATTATCTTTCCAATAATAAGTAGGAGGGCCACTGGTAAAGCAATATTTCATGGCCAGTGGTTCGTCATTTTCAACATAATACATCAAATAAAAGTTACACATTTCATCAGATTTCGTAGCACCAATAAGTGTCCAACTGTCACGTGTACTATGCATAGTACAGCGAGCTGCTATTTGATCACCCTGACTAACAGTAACTTTATTATGTACAGGATAAAACATTTGTGGTGTCAAAGGATCTCTTTTGCCTAATTCTATCCAAGTGTAATCTGGTTTTACCAAATATCCAGAAACTACTTTCCCAAGTGAATGAGTATGCGTCCTATACGCAATAGGATGAATAGTTTTGTTCTCTTTTATCGTGCAAGCTGTTTCCATGTATGTTGTACTGTGAGATGGTATAACACCTGAAGTTCCCAGAAGTAGAACACCAGCTAATTTATTTAACGGACGTAATGTATAATACAGAAATACACCAGAATCATCGGTTCTACCATCTTGAAATTTTGCAACATGCGCATAATGAACTTGAAGAACCAAATATTTAATTGGCGAGTCCCCGCCAACTTTGAAACCTACTCCTTCTGGCAAAATTAATGTTGGAGCATCTCTAGCCCAAGCATACAATATCTATGTAAAATGATAGTATAATTAAATATTTATCAATATCTTCCTTGTAACCTTTAAATTATTCTTTTACATTACTTCATTGCACATACATACCTGGGAATTTTCTGCACAAGGAACTTCATTATCATTTATACCATGTATCATTTCTCCACAGTCCCATACAGGTTTTGAGCTACCAGGCTTCCCACAACCATATAAAAGTATATGATGAGCACTTGCCATTGTTGCATTTGGTTCAAAACTGATCAAATAGTAGTTTCGAGAAGGATCCACTCTAACAGGTGTACATAAATACAATTCCTCCTGCAAATGAAGAGAATATATTATCACTTAATTTTTTACATTGCTCCTATATTATTTGTTTAACATAAATGAAGAATTACGTTAAAATATTAAAACAAAACGGACGTCAATCACAACGTTTTCAAACGCATATAATATGTCAAAATATAAATTATGCGAGAATAGTTTATCTCAATATTTTTCAATAGTTACTTACTCTATTTGGTCTAACATTTGGCATAAGTAACGAGTACTTATTTATACTGTTACACCGTATAAATTTAAATAAAATTACAAATAAAACGTAAATCGTGATGTTTTTCCACATTTTTTTCTAAACTGTATTTTGAAAAATTCACATCGACTCGTGAAATGTCACCAATCGATACACAGTCCACGTACAGATAATCTCTGACGGAGAGTAAGCATTTGCAAACGCCATCTATTAAGGATACATCAATTTATTGCATATAAAATTTGTTCAATAGAAATACACATTTTACAAAACGACAATGTAATTAAATAATAATTATTACTATCAGTGTGTAAAATATGGTGCAAGTACGAAATATTTATCATTTATTATTGGACGGATTCATTGTAGACTAGAGTCACGTGAGCACGTGATATTCATTCATCACAATTTGAATTTCATTCACGAAGTGACTGAAATTCGAAACGAAATACTTAAAGATCTAGATTTAAATGGGTCACCATGTAATCGCTTATTTTAATTTCGTCTGGCTAACTTTCATGAGCATTCTTGCATCCGATATAATAAACTTATTTTTATCTTTTATTAATATATATGTCGCGAATTTGATCCGTAAGCCATTCTATGCCTAATTGTAAACCTTCTCCAGTAATCGCGTTCGTTGCTCGTATATGCCAAGGTTTATTCTGTATGCGATCAAGGCCAAGTCCAGCAACAAGTTTGACAGTAGTTAAGGAATCGGGCAGGTCCATTTTATTTGCCAGAAAGAGAATTGGTATTTTACGACCTACAATGTACAATAAAGTTTAGTAGGAGAAACGTAATCTAATATTCAATGAGAACAAATAAGGAAATAATATATACCGGCTATATCTGGATGTTGAAGAAGCATATCTAATTCTTCTTTAACAACGACCAATCGTAGTTTGTCGCTGCTATCAATAATAAAGATAATACCATGACAATCTTTGTAATAATGTTCCCATAGCGGTCTATGTCGATCATGTCCTGACATATCAAATGCCGTGAAATTAACGTTTTTAACTGAAAAACACGTATTAAAATGTTTCATTAGTATTTAACAATGTGATTATGAAATATAATATAAAATAATGAGGTAAAATTTATTTACATGAAACGCAAATGCATGTGTGAAATTTAACAAGTACATGTATATATCCAAAAAATACATGTTTCTTGTATTGACTCTCATTTTATGAAGCGCCATCTGCTTCTTCACTATTATTATTCGAACAAATGAGAACCACTGAGTGTAAATATGTATAACGAACGTATATATTGGTAAGATTTTACTTTGTAGCGGTCAATAAATAAATTGCTCAAAAATATGAATGTATCTAATATGTTAAAAAATGTTATTAATGACGAAAAGAACTCTAAAAAGAAAAAAAGTAAAGTAAATTAAATATACGTTTACAAAGATCTAATCTTATGATACTTGTGATAAAGGTGTAATGTGATTATTCAGTTTCAGGCTCTATAAACGAAGAAAAAGACAGATTAAAGAAACAAATAAATCAGTTGAAATCTATAATTTTGCAAATAGAATGGAGTTTGGATATATCAAAATTTAAGAACAGTAAATGTATCATTCCACCAAGCAGTATTAGTAGTCTGAGAACTGATGATATTCAAGATATTAATTTACAATTACAATCTGAATTATATAGATATTCCGGGTTTTATTGTGTTAAGTTCACAAAGCAAGAATATATATTTAATTTTTCATGTTCAAATAAATATGACAAAGATAATATTTTTGCTATACAAATTTTCAATGACCAAAACAAAGGAGTTTTGGGAAAATGGGTGATGCCAATGGCTATTGATTTAAAGGATATGATAGCTGATTTTCCCATCCATAAATTAAAAAATATACCATGTTTGTTAAAAATTTGTAAACAACATGTAGACTCTTATTTCATACGACACGAACAATATGCAACATTGATGGTACATATGCCTTTTAAATTTATTGTTCTACTTAATGTGAAAACAAAATATTAAGTATTTATTTTTATTTTTAGCGTAGCATTTCTAATATAAAAAATTGTAAGTTACAAACCAATTTAGGATGTACACAAATCAATTTAGAACTGATAGGGGTATATAATAAAAATACAGATTCATATATGACCATAATTATATATCTCCTATATAAGATTAATGAAGCTAGACCATACAAAATTGAGGTAGATTCAGTAATAGAAGAAGAATTAGATAAAAAGACTAAAAAACATCTGCGATCATCCTTAGCCTGTTTTAAACAATTTGATTTGCACACAGCATTTGAGAAGATGTTAAACAAAGGAGAATTTACATGGATAAAAGAAGATAATGAAGAGAGTCTATTAGATGTTAATGTATGTAAAATTCTTAATTTTTTTAAGCAAATATCATTATATTCAATCAGTATATTTAACTAACAACATTGTTTATATTTTTAGCCTTCAGATAATTCAGATCAAGAGGGATTTTTAGATAGTTTCACATTACCACAAAAAAGATCTTTAAGACTTGAAAAGAAAAAACAACAAATGAGAAAAAGAAAAAAAATATCAGGAAAAGAAAACTTAATTAACATTTCAAATGAATCTGATAAAAATCCTATTTCTTCTGAAAATGAAGAGCAAGAATCAAGAAAAAAAAGAAAAATAACAAAGAAAGAAAAATTTATTAATATCTCAAGTAAAACTCATAAAAAATCTTTTGAAAATAAAAAGCTGAAATTGAAAAAAAAATGGAAAATCTTAGGGGGAAAAAAATTCATTAACAGTTCAGATACAAACAAAACTGACAAAAATTCTATTTCTCTACAAAATAAAGAGTTGGAATTGAAAAATATTAAACAATCTACGAGACAACAAAATGTCAGTAGTACTAAATCTATACCAAATAATTTAAAACAAAAGAAATTAAAACAAACAAAACTGAAATTTGAAACAAGTCATTCAGAATTACAGAATAGTAGTAATACTACATCCTCTGATGCGACAGTCTTTAAAAATAAACAGATAAACAAACTAAATAAACCATTTACTAGTACTCCAATACGTCGAAGTAAATATCATCCTCCCAATTTCAATGCATCAATTAATACGGATATTAGTAATATTACAATAAGCAACAATAATGTAGAACTTAAGAAATTAATGCGAAACAAAATGAGTAGAAGAATAAAGTCTTTGGCTGAAACAACATTACGGAGATCAAAACGAATTAGCACTATAACAGAAGTAAAAAAATTTAAGTATTCCATATAATGTAAAATATCCAACGAATTTCTTATTTTAAAGTTTAATGTACCAAATGTTTTTTTATACCATTTATATGTACATATAGATATAATACAAACTGTTCAAAAGTAAATATTACTTCAAATGTAATATATGTTTCCTTTTATAACATTAACAGCAATTAGTGCTCGGACAGATCAGCAAGTGCAAATAATGAATTAGAAATATGACTTTAAGCACGTCAATTCAACATCGAATGTCGTTCACTCGTTATTATTTAACTTACATGAAAATTTTTCAACATTATACCCAACAGTGGGCACTATGTCTATGCAACGGTCATCCTCGCGTTTGAAATTATTTATGACCGTCGACTTACCACTATTGTTAAGGCCCACTACTAAAACGTTTACTTCTTTTTTCCTAAGACCTAAAAGATTCGCTAAACGATCAAATAGCCCCATTCTTTGTGTTCTCTTGAAGGTTTGTTACGTATTTATCGAATATCAATAGTCAACGCTATAACAACAGTTAGGAAGAAAGTGAGACTCAAAAAAGAAATATAGTGTGCTATTTATTTTATATCGTTTATTAATATAAACAGCATACTTTCTTTATAATCTTGATATTTTAAATAGAGAAATGTATAAAAATTGCAATTTCTAATTTAGCGATTATTATGTACATAGTTTCACATCTTAAATGCATTTCTAGTTTAGTGTTTGAGAACTACTGGCAAATCGCATATTTTAGGATTGTATGAAAATATTATCAGAAAAGTGATTAGAAAAATATCCATTTTAAATAAACGTTCTTTAATCAATCCGTTTTTAAGTTTTTGAAACCTCTGAATTAAACAATACTTCAAAAATGGTGAGTTAGAACATCAATGTACATATACACGTATTTGGGTGTTAGGTTATGCATATGCATTTCATCGTTTATAATTTTATCATATATAATTTTATAATCGTTTATTATTTTTCGCCGAAGGGAAAAACCAAGAAATTTATTGACAGAAAGAATTCAGTAACATTTCATCTAGTTCATCGGTCACAAAAAGATCCGTTGATCGCTGATGAGAGAGCACCAGAACGTGTGCTTGTACCTGTTGAACACGCACAAGCCTCTAAAAAGAAGTTGGACGATGATAAGCGTAAAGAGGAGCAACGAAAATATGGCATATATTTTGACGATGATTATGATTACTTGAAACATCTTAGAGATGTTAATTCACTAACAGTTGAATGGGAACGCATAGATGCTTGTACAAGTTCAAAGTCAAATGACCAAACAAACGCACCTAAAATTAATTTACCATCTTCTGTATTTGCTTCAAATGTAGAGGAAAAAGTTGGTCTTTTAAACAAAGCAGCCCCAGTTTCGGGGTTGCAGTTAGATTTAGATCCAGATATAGTTGCTGCCATGGATGATGATTTTGACTATGACAATTCAGAGAATGAATTAGAGGATAATTTTATGGAATTAGCTAATGCACCCATTAGCGACAATGAAATTTTACCAGAAAAATATGGTACGTATCTACAAGATCACATTATGCTTGCGAGATAATTATATCTGAAGAATATCATTTAAATGAATCAGGTCAAGCATCTGATGTTTCATCAGAGTTTGAGTTATCCGATGAAGAACAAGACGAAGTATGCAGTTTAGGTGAACATATCTTCTGGGAGGAAGAAACAAAATCCCGTTTTACAGAATATTCAATGAGTAGTAGTGTAATCAGAAGAAATGAGCAACTTACCCTTCTTGATGATAAATTTGAAAAAGTAAGTATTTATCAACAAGATGTACATTCTACTTGATAAACACGTATTGTTATTTTTACAGATGTATGCAGCATATGATGAAGATGAAATTGGAGCATTAGATTGTGATGAAATTGAAGGACATATTGAACCTAACTCAGATTTAGTTCTTCAATGTGCAGCAGAATTTGAAAAACAGCAAAATGAAAATGTAAGTTAACAATAATTGCATTTGATATCAAGAGAATTAAACACATTTTTATTCCTTTTCCAGACTGATAACTTTACACAGTTGATGAAAGACAGAATGAAAATTTTAGATAAAGAGTATTCTAGTTCTGAGGATGAAGGTAGTTTAGAAGAACTTGTAGTTGACGCAAGAGAAAAAGATAAATGGGATTGTGAAAGTATTATTAGTACATACAGTAATATTTACAATCATCCGAAATTAATTTCTGAACCCAAGGTATGTTCTTTAGGATTCATCAATCGTTACATGAAACTGCAATTGTGTAAATTCTCTTGTAGCATCCACAAAAGATCAAAATCAATGCAAGGACAGGTATACCAAAAAATGTTTTGGATGAATATTCTGGAAAATTGACGATTAAAGCATTAGCTCAGTTTGAACAACAAAATACAAATTGTAGGCCAGGGTATTCTCAGTCTATTGCAGAGACTATGAAATCTACCTTAAGTACATTAAGTATAAGGCCTAAAAATGAAACTAGTGAAGAAAGAAAACAAAGGAAAAAAGCACTTAAGGAATACAGAAAAGTAAAATTATCACGTTAATTTTGTATATACATAATAAGCTAAAATTATACAATACAAATAAAAAATTATTTGTTGTTTTAGGAAAGACGGAGAGAACGAAAAGCAAATAGTGAAGCATTTAAAGAAGAAAAGAAACGTCAAGAAAAAATATTATTGAATAATAGGCAAAATATTCAAGGAAATAAAATACTTTAACATGTAAATTGTTACTTTTTTTAATAAATTAAATTTATTAAGTACTACTGCTATGTATTATATGATTGGTTTCTAATGATTAAATTTATTTAATCATTAATCACAAACGAAAATTACACACGATATTTAGCTCTTATAATAATAATTGTACATGACTTCCAGTCAAGTACCTACATAACCTCACCAACAGATCTTTACCATAAATGAGATATAATCTAGATATGACATTCAATGTTTTTTCACATTCCACGTTTTGATGCAAGTACACACATATTGCTGTATCGTGTTTGTGACTGAATAAAATTCTTTTTATGATGTGATTTCTGTGTTTGCTACAGTCAATTACAAAGAATGTAAGGAATACTTTTAAAGGGCACTTTTAAGACAGTGCCATAAAAATCTTAGAAAAAGTAATGCATGTTAAATCTACTTTCGTTTATCAATGATATAATAATAGATTAATGAAGTTTTGCCACATTCAGTTGAATAAATAAATTTCGGTGTAATAATAAATAAATTTCGTTTGGCAATATTGATTTAATTCCCAATTTTAATCGATACGGCAGGAAATGATAAAAACATGTGACGCAGAAGTACATTGAGTGTCACGTCTTTTCTATAGCTTGTCTATGGCGAAGAGAACATTAGTGTACAACGCCATCGTTTAAGGCGGGGCAAACAACGGAAACTCCAAAGTCATATGATCGATCTGCAATTCATTTAGGACACAGCCATCTCTGTTCGTTACAAGGATGGCCAGCCAAACGCAAGGTATTCAACAGCTTCTGGCAGCTGAAAAAAGAGCTGCGGAAAAGGTTGCAGAAGCTAGAAAACGTAAGTTACCATTCAAACATTGTAAGTGTATTTTAACATGGACGTATTTTCGGTATCACCTATATTATCAGTAACCACTTCTGTCGTGACCCTGAGTTTGAATGGGTGTAACTTTCTAAATCTATTGAAAACTTCTGTTAAAATAACTATTAACTTTTACATTGTCAAGCATTTTGGATGCAAATAGTATGAATTTGATAAATACTTGTAACATTGATCAATACTCTAACCATTGTTGATATTGTAGATAATTTGCAGATATATCTTGCAAAGTGGTTTTCTCTTCATGATCAAATCATAATGTAAAAGATTAACAGACTGATTCGAGTTGTAATGTAATATTGCTTATAGGTAAGGCACGCAGATTGAAGCAAGCGAAGGAGGAAGCACAGGATGAAATTGAGAAATATAGGCAAGAACGAGAAAGACAATTCCGTGAATTTGAAGCAAAGGTGAATAATTTTAAATACTGAATTAAATATTGAACTTTTTTTGTTTTAACAGCTTAATTGAATATATTACAAAGTAATACATTATGCATATCTTTTTGTTATCCTCGTGTGTAGCACATGGGATCGAAAGAGGATGTAGCAGCACGTATAGAAGCTGATACAAAATTAAAAACAGAGGAAATGAGTCAGACCATCTGTATGCATAAAGATTCCGTAAGTTGAGACATGAAACTTATATATATGGAGAAAGTAATATCCTTCATTTTAAACGTCTAGTATTTGTGCCTTTTTTTTATTACATAGGTTGTGTGTACGATCTTGGACTTGGTGTACGACATTAAACCAGAATTGCACAAGAACTATCGTATCGAAATTTAAGTTAGAAGAATCGTATCGATCGATTATAAATATTGCATCTTATATTATAAATGTACATTAGGTACTTTCCTTTATCATATCTTAATACGTATCGATTGTTGTTACATTATAATCTTATTGGAGAATGTATATACCTTTTAATCGTAGATGGTGATATATATTGAAATTATTAGAATTTTCTCTGCAGTTGCTATATGACAATAAATGTAATTGTATTTATGCTGAGCTTTTACCACCATTATTGGAGAGTTGAAGGTCATAGTAGCACTAAACAAGTTATCGTCATTGTGATATATCAAGGCCTAGATATATTAAGATGACGTGTAAATGTTAAAGCTTAGGGTGATGGAGAAAAAGTTATGTGTCATTATAGCATATATCGTTAGATGTCATTCCATAATTCTGTTACATCGAGGACAAGATGCATGTTAAAGGATGTACAACTTCTAAAGAATCACGAATAAGCTCCTAATCCGATGGTTCTCACGACGATGTACATAAATGCGTATTACTTGTTTTGTCTATTTTGTTTTGTTAAGTCATAGGAGGGAATGAAGTTACATTTGATGTATAAACCCTGTCTCTGTATGCTGCTGGTTCATCTGTACAGTATTAATGTTTGAAAATAAAAACCGTGAACGTGTAATCCTACTGAAGTTCCTCCGTCGTCCACCGAACGGTGATGTTTGCAATAATTTCTGATTCTATCAATGGCTATCATCGAAATTTGCATCGGACAGATTTACATATAAATGTTAATAACGAAAAATAAGAACAGAATAAGAAAATGTCCGATTAAAGTGCATTGCAAGTTCAAAAATTTGCGCCAGAATCCAAGTTTTCGAGTTCGTCGAACTTTTGATCGCGCAGACGCGGTTTGTGTGAAAAACGAAGCCATAATGTAACAGAAGCAAAAACAAAAACAAAAACAAAAACAAAAAAAAAGAGAATAAACGCCCGTTACGTTCATCGGGATTGGAATACTTAAATAGGCGAGGAAAGAAAGAAAAAGAAAAAGAAGAAAAGATAAAGCGGGAAGAAGCGAGTAATGTGGGGGGAGGATCAGCTATATAAACCTAACCTTCCCTCTCCGTGACAGGAGTTGGTGGTCTCGGCCAGCAGTTGGTTGGATGCGCGTATTGCGTGTGGGTAATGTGCGTTGACAACACTAGCGCCAGTCCGTAGACACCGAGAGGTGATTCGATTTTACGAACTAATGCTGGCAGCGCGAAGCGGTCAGTACGTGTGCCATTCTGCACCGAGAAATGGAAGCCAACGAGACGTGTCCGAGTAATACCAGCGCGAGCACGTTACCGACGTACGAAGTGCGCGAGGATGCGGTGACAGCTGTGCACGGGTACGCGTTTTAACTGTGTTATGATCAAGAACACGGCAAGCGAGGCCGGTCGCCGACCAGCTGTGTGCCCGAGCGAGAGATCGTCGTAATCATCGTCATCGTCATCGTCGTTGTCGTTGTCGTTGTCGTTGTCGTCGCGCGTGCCGAAAATCGCGTTTAATCGTTGATCGTTAAGTTTCCTTTGTTTGTCTAGTTACGTCTAGTCTGTAGAAATCGCGCGTCGCGAGTTCCCACCGGGTGAAAAACGAGGTGCCTGTAACGAACCTCTTTGGATACAACCTAGGTAGTAAGATGTGGTGTCTCGTTAGTCAAGCGAATTCCGTCATCCTCGAGGTGCAAGTCGATCCGAAAGCCATTGGTCAGGAGTGTCTGGAAAAGGTGAGTCACTCTACTGTTGTTGCACCTTTTGTTTGTTTATTATCCCGTTCTCTCGCTCTCGATCCCGTGTACGTTCGACCCGTGTCTCGTTTGTGGCAGTTGTGTTCTCGAATCGCTTCGATCCAACTGTTCGTTCGCGATCCATCTCGGTGAAACGTTCGAAAAGATTCTGCAAAAGTTTCCTGAAGCCGAAGAAAGCAAGAGGCGATACGAACGTAGCTCGATAAAGATGACGTACGTTGAACTCCGTCTACGTAGATGTTTGCCCCGATCGGTGAACGTCGTAAGGTGTAGAACACGACGAAGGCAAACAAACAAGTTAAAAAGCACCTTGTTCAAATATTTAGCTTATTGCTAACGGTGTCTCTGGTCGTCGTTGCAAACAATACGAACGTACGTCGGAATGTTCATCAATTTCTTGGCAGAGAGTATGTTAAACTTTCGTTCGAAATGGTGATCTAGTCTGATTCGATCACTTCAGACGGAGAGAATCGTGGTTAGGAAACTCGATGAAAAATAAACGTGTACGCGCGCGCATGATATACGCAGAAGTATAAATACATCTGAGAAACGTAGCGAATCGTGAAAACATGAGGCGTATTTGGTTCGAGGGAAAGACGGTGTGGATCGTAACTCACGTGCGCAACAGATGCCTCGAAAACATTCGGCCACTGCGTATAGTGGAGACCATGACAATGAAAGATTGTCGTTCATTTCGACTGACATAACTTTGTAGAAAAAAATTGTGTAATCATCTACGTGGTGAAAGCGTGAATCTTAAATCGTGGATTTCTCTTGAAATCCAAACGCGCGCAGAGACATTAAAAAATTTTGTTCGCTACTAAATTTGCCACAGTCTTGAAAAATGAAATTTTCTCTTGAAGCTGTACGATTTTCTTTTTTTTTTTTAATCGTTTTGTTGAATTTGGGACATTAAGGTAAGAATGGTTTTGAATCTTGTTCAATCCTAATGTTCAAAGTTCAATGAAATGGTGAAAAGAAATCGTGCAACAAGTTTTAAGGGATCTTACAAACGTGTTATATATCCTCAGAAAATATAAAAGCAAAGGAAATATTGGGAATGAACCTTGTACTGAGCGACTGAAGAAATTAACGGAGAGAGAGAGGAGGCAAGACCTTAATTCGCCATACTCGGAAGATCCCTTTACTTCCGGATTACAAATGGCGTCAATGGTAGAAACACAATTTAACAAAGTAGTGCATTTTGCAAACATTCTCTATGCATCCACGCGAAGAAATAATAACTATATACATTAATGCTCCGTCGACTTTCGTCTAAAAAACTTTCTGATATACATAATTGATCGTTTCGAAAATATTTCAGTTTCTTATCTTTTAAAAGTGACTCACCCGGAATAATAACTAAATCACTATATATTAGGTTGTTCGAAAAGTTTCTTTTGTCTTATTTATGAACAATGGATGCGCGATATTTTATGTTCTACATCACGTTGTTGAATTATATACGATCCACTCCGATTTGTTATCTTCCTTCATCACTCTGAAAGCTGCACAATGTCATCCTTTCAAAACTTCTGAGATTTGCTAGCTCGATTGTATTGTTTGACATGCATTCTTATTTATCATTTGCTGAGCCAAATTTTTTTTTTTTTTGTACTACAGAGGTTTTTAAACGAAGATTTAATTTCCCCTATGATTTCTGATTATTAGCTATTCCTTTGTTAAAAAATTCCTTCTGTGGCTCATTAAATGACGCATAAAAACGCGTCTCTAACAATATTTCGCTAGCAAATACTAAGAAATTTTAGAAATGGTAGGCTTCCGGAAAGTTTCTTCCCACCTGTTTTTTTTTTTTTTTTTTTTTTTTAATAAAACACCAAATTGTAGGAAAAGATTTCATTAATTTTAAATTAATAAAATTTTATTAATTTTAAATAATTTTATTAATTTTAAATAATTTTAATTTTAAATAATTTTAATTTTAAATAATTTTATTAATTTTAAATAATTTTAAATTAATAAAATTTTATTAATTTTATAAATCTCATTAATTTCAACACGATCTTCTCATTGTGTTTTAAAAAAAATCATCACTTTCAAACAAGTTGACCGGCAGAGCGTTCGCAAATTACAGATTTATTAAAATAAGAAGTGATTTTCGGCCCACCCTGTGGACAATCAGACTGAATCGTGATTCAATGATACGTCGTGAAACATAGAACACAGGCGTGCACACGCGAAACTTTTCGGGCAACCGAAATAATGGAAAACTACTCACGCTTTGCCAATGTGTTATACAGAGATTCATATCGAATTATATAATTATGCCCGTGACTGAAATATATATCTTTGAAGCTTACGAAGCGAACCGAGAGGAAACGAGTTGTCCCATGCAAACGAGACCCTGGGATACAGGTAGTCTTCCAGCGACATGTTTACCTCTAATATCAATCCGTGCAGAGCACTCGACGATGATTACGGTGCAACCAAGTGGGTCAAAGCCTAACTGGGTCGCAATTTCACCGAGCACCGTATTATTAGATGCTTGTGCATGTGTACACCTTCGTGTATATGTGTGTATGTGTGTGCACCGACAGAATAAATTTTCGAAGATTCTTGAATGGGCATACCACGTGCATGCTGTTAAGAGCATAACTGTACCAACGACAGTGAAAAATTGCCGATAATTTTAAACTGATGTATAACTTTGTAGAAGAAGATCGTGCAACAATCTTCATTTGATCTCATTTTAAAATGTGCAACCTTCACTTTCGCAACGAGTGAGTTTGTTCTCTCTTTTTTTTTTTTTTTTTTAATTGAAAAAATTTCTCCAAACGACTGTTATTCGCTACGATCTCGAAGATTGGAGTTTTCTCTTTACAACGAGCCCTTAAAACCTCCTGTGCGATTTTTTTTTTCACCATTTTCTCGAACTTGGAATATTAGACTTATCGTTAGATGACGAAGTAATTAGGATTTCTCGCTCAACCCTAATATCCAGCGTGGCGGGAGAAATAATCGCAAACGACAGATTTCGACAGATTTCAATTTTTAGGATGACAGATCATTTTTTAATATCTTCACACGCGTTTGCATTTGTATAATTTTCGAGAACAAAAGCATCTTTATTTCTTTTGCGCATCGTTGCACGATGTAAGAGCATTGAGAAAAGAGAAAAGAGTCTCGCGACTGTCAAAATAGAAGCTTTTCACGCTTTAAAATGAGACCAAATGGATCGTCACGCGATCGACTTAAATTATCGACAATTTTTCATTGTGTTATTGCTTATTGTACTTATTGTACTCTTCACTGTACACAATACATGCACGTCTTCCGAACGTGTTTGTAGTCTATAGTTATTGGGTGTACTTGTCTTCGCAATTAGCATCGGAAAAATTGAAAATTGAACGTGAGAGAACGACTCAAAGTGAGGAAGATAAATGAGCGTCGTGAATAATCATACTCTGCTCTGTCTCAGATTCTTTTCAACATCAAAGCTCTTATTGTTTTCGTACTGTAAAGTAAAACTAAACCGATGTGAACGAAATTCCTCTCTCTAGGAATCAGAAGGAAACTAAATTTGCTCTTGAAATTGTGTTTTCATCTGCGAGGAAATATAAACTCAATATTAATTTTATCTTTTCATTTACTATAGTAAATTTCTCTCTGTTCAATCGATCAGGAACACTATTTGTGTATCGTGCTCTCGTGTAATTCAGTACATATATTTTTATTAATTCAATATTAATTAATTAATATAATATATTATAATATATATTTTTATTAATGCAATATTAATTAATTAATATAACATATAATAATATATATTTAATTATAATATATTATAATATATATTATTATTAATTCAATATTAATTAATTAATATAATATATTATGATATATATTTAATTATAATATATTATAATATATATTTTTATTAATTCAGTATTAATTAATTAATATAATTTCTCAAGGCACTTATCTTCCAAATACCAGTCGTAAAAATAAAAATAAGAATGTTGTTCAATTAATTTCGAATTAAAACGCAACGTTTGAGGCAAGATCCACAGATTTTCGTAAAGCAGCAATGTCGAATGCTTCAGTGGAATTTGTCATATGATGAATGATCACTCTATTACGAGCTCGTGCGTTTACTAGTTATAATAGTAATTCTCAGTCACGTTATCTGTGATCGAGACGTATCAATTAGACTCGAGTATTATTACAATTTCTTATTTATTGCATCGATCTGTGCACTTGTGAATATCAATAATTCTCAGTCGCGTTATCTGTTGAATAGTATCAACTTAGATTCGAGTATTATCAATTTCTTTAAAGTGTCTGTTTATCGTATCTTACGATTCTTTATGATTGTCACTCGCGAACAAAGAAATTAATTTTGTACCAACAGGGCAAGACGAGATATTTTTACTGCGCTTAAAATTACCTTTCTGCAAGATTATTTTAACATGTTCATATTTAGTTAAACGCATGTTTAACGTCGCGTGTAGTATCTTTTATAGATGGATGATCAATGAGGATAAAAATTTTGACGTGTTTTTCCTTCAGTTCTTCTCATTTTGCTCTCCTGTACAATAGATAGACACAGACACGTTCTACGTACAATGTACTAAATAATTGCGCTAAGAAAATCACTGTTTCGATATTGGAAGATTTATTTGCATTTCACGAAACTTTCGATCGGTAGCGTGTGTCATGTTCACACGCTGCTTTCCCTGAAAAGTCAAACACGCTGCGGTGGAAGCCAGAGAAATCAATCAATCATCAGAAGATTAAATCTTCAGTCGTAATTGATAGTTACGTTTCAGCTTTAGCTAGTTGTTTATCATAAATGTTGATTAAATTCGTACTTTAGTCGTTAGTTGGAACGGACGATTAAATATCATTGAATCGTAAATTTCGATTAAGGATTGAATTCATACTTCAATCGTTTGACATTATATATATATATATATATATATATATATATATATATATATATATATATATATATATATATATAATATCGTTCAAGTTCCTCTCAGTTTTGATCGTTAGTTGGATACCTCGTTAACGATTGACTGCTGAAATTAGCGCTTTCTATGTGTCTTCTGGTTCACGATTAAAGTCGCGATGATATACAAAAAGACGATAAAGCCTTTCTATAAGTTGGTGAAGTAATATTAACGCCTAACGCAACGAAACAAAACTTTTCCTTTTTTATTATTGATCGTTCATTCGACAAATTTCGAAGGAGTTCAAAATAAATTGATCAGGCTTGTCTCTATGCCTCTCGTTTGGTTACCAATAGTTTAATAATTCTAGTACAGATATTTTAGAATGAGAAAGATAAGGTGAGATATTATTATAGAGGAAAGATTTAAATACGTACTACAGAATAATTAGATGATGCTATAAAATAAATATAATATGCTTTCATTGTAGCATATTATTTGTTAGTGTGACGTAATATTTTGGAGAAATTATTTCGTAAAATATTGTATTACAATACATTATATTGTATTACATTACATTATAAAAATATTATATTATACTGTTAAGTATTGTATTATATTTTAGAAAGTGTTTCGTGTACACAAAATGTATAAATTTCGCAAAACGTATAAAATTCTCGTCAGCGTGTAATGAACGATTAACGATCAATTCCACAATTACTTTCCCTTAATCGATTATCTTAATTGATTAATTGATTATCTTAATTCTATTAATCGATTCAACCAGTCGCCAACTTTTTTTACCCAACTCTGGTAGAAAGCCATTAATAGAACAAGTTTCAGGAGAAGTGTATGAGTACAAAGCACGTGTCTCGTATATTCTCTAAATATCTTTTTGTCGACCGAGTACGCTATGAGTCGATTTCTATATATTCTATCATTTACTTTCTTCTTAAGAGTCTTGGATAAACAAGAAGTATAAACATGAAACGAAGTAAAATTACATGTCCACTACCGTTCATACATAAATATTTGACCATTCGCGGGTAATGCAATTACATATGTAGTTTCTAACTTATACTCGTACAAATATTACAATTAACGGTTTTATTAAAATCGTTGCACCAAGTGGTCAAATGCTTGCGGATAATAGTGTAAGAGAATTCTACGATTTTTCATACCAGGATTACTTCGAACGAAGAAATTATTGATATTTTAAATTATAAATTATAATATTATATTATAAATTATAATATATAATATATTATAAATTTAAATATTTAAAATATATAATATATTATAAATTATAAATCATAAATTATCGATATTTTGAATTGTTGTAACTAGGGGTGTGCGAGAACTCGAAAATATCGGGAACTCGATGGTCGGGACAAGTCGGATTCCCGAAAATTTCGAGATTCCCGGAGGAATCGGATTTCTCGAAAAAGTTGAGATTCTCGAAAATTTCGAGAACCCGGCTACCGTTTCTCGAACTTCTCTACAATAATGCTGTACAGCAGTCTACAAAATATGTAAATACACAGTTCAATTTCTTCTGCTAGTGAAGTTATTGGAAACACGGATTTTAAGAATCGTTGTGTGTTGACCGCGAGAAGTCATGAAACGTTCGTAGTACAGCCCCCACGTAAGCGAGTTATTTTATGTCGGATTTCTCGCGATAGGGTTCCTCGGAGCCGAATTGCAAAGCACGACTACAAAAATCTTCCTCGTCCTTTCGGACGAGGTTGCAGTTCCCCAAATTGACACACTGACAACGAAAGTTGGAGAATCTACTTTAGTGCAATGTCAGTAACAATAGTAACAACGAATGAAAGAAGAGCGAAGAGAAGATGTCCCTAATATCGTTTCAAGTTAAACGAACTTGTCTTTGTACAGAATGCGCTCACAGTGAATTTACAAATACTAACTATCTTATAATTAACTAAAACTAAACGCACGCAACTTAAAACTAGACGAACGCAACTTAAAACTAAGACGCACGCATCCCACGATGTTCCTGCGATATCCCTCGTCGTCCCACGGTGCCCTGCTGGGAGGTCAAATAGTTTACTTATCAACTAATTGTATCTACAGTTCTGTTTAGACCATAAAATAAAGAAATGAAAGAGATTTTCACGATCTAAACTGAACTGTAGGTTGCGTAGTTCTTAGCTTAATATCGTTTTACAAGCATTGTTTGTAAAACTCTAATGTTTGTAAAAAGATATCAATTACCAGGTCTCACCACGTGGAGGTGACTACGCACGAGACCCACCCGGGCCCTAGTCCCAACCACCCTCCATTACATACAAACAACTCGGCATTCTTAAGGAATGCCGAGATTTTACTCTACTTGGCCCGGGCTTACGAACAAAGGAGACAAACGTCCCATAGTTCAATCTCAAACTTAAGTCTAAATCTTCACTCTAAACCGCATATATGAGATTGAATTATGGAACTCTGTCTCCCGAACAACGATCGCGTTAACAATCCTACAATACATACAATCATTACATACATTACATACATTCCATACATTCCATACATTCCATACCAATGCAGTCATACAATATGTCGCAATCACTCGCAGTCTCTCATACTAACCACACACTCGTTTAACATGAAAGTTACACAATAATTGTACAATAATTCGCAGCCCTAACATCGCAGTCTGTATCAAAGACACGTTTATCGAACTTTAAACGAAATTACAAGAACAAAACTGTTACCGTTATTACCACGCTTCAGTATCGTGATTTGCAAGGGATACACCGCGAAATGAAACCGCGGTTTGTTACTGTCATTGTACTAGAGTAGAGTTTCCATCTTACGCTGTCAGTGTATAAAATTGGAGTTCGAGCACTTAGAGGCAAGTAATTTTGCGCTACCCCCAACGACACAGTGGGGTTCCGGAGAACCGCTGAGCCGGATTACAAAGGACGCTAGACTACAAGAACCTACCCCGTCCTTTCGGACGAGGTTGCAGTTCCCCAACTTGACGCACTGACAACGAAAGTTGAAAACTCTTCTCTAGTGCAATGACAGTAACAAA
>NW_025110652.1:0-109125 GCF_011392965.1 Frieseomelitta varia
ATATATATATATATATATATATATATATATATATATATATATATATATATATATTATGAGCAGGGATGTTATTTTTCACACATAATACTGAAAAAAATCCATTAATTATATTTCCAAATAAAATAATAAAAAATTAAAAAGATATATATATATATATATATACATTTGTAGGTGACTCGTTGCGCAAAACTACGCAGGTATTTAGAATAATTTACGTTCCATTCGACTCCATTCCTCTTACCAGTTAGCGATGACTTAATTCGCAGCAGTGCGTTGAAGTTACCGTGTTTGAATGGGCAACTGGGCAACTCGAGGAGGGTTAAAAACCAGTCTGCACCGTCGACGAACATTTATTTCACTTAAGGGGCGCGTTTGCACGTGAAAGGTAGCGCCCTTCACCCTCGAGACGCAATTATTCCTAATTATTTACGCATCTTCCGCCCCGAGAAACGCGGCAAGAAAGGCGGTTTGCTCGAGTTTCGAAGGGACGGAATGGTCAGTTCCGTCTGAATGAAACGAGACTTGAGAAGACTGTGACTTTTGGAGGAAACAATAATAATAATGATAAAGAAGAAGAAGCGTCCGATCAAAAAAAATTTTTGTCATCTTTCAAGAGAATGATCACATTGGTAGGACCTACGGTTCCGTGGAAAAGTTTTACCTTCGTGGTGAGCGGAGTGCAACGCGACAGAAAGGAATTATGACCTTGAAACTCAAGGTCGAGGTCAATTTTTTTTCTCCATCAAATCGAAGGTGTACAATTCATCTATTTACTACCACAAATTAGACGATCGTTCGTCTAAGTGAAGATCGTACGATCAAACATAAATATTAAGCTTAATTTAATTTCAATGTCCAAGCATATCGGATTCAAGTGACAAGCTCGAGCCTCGAGTCCCGACCTACTCTACGATTTATGCTTTCAACTTAATACTCAAATACTACCTGCCGTTAAACAACAGTATATATATTCGACATATATTTCCTTGAACTCGAAGCACTCAAAACGCCAGCCTTCGTTTCGAGTTGAATCCATCCCACTGTCGCGCACACACTTCATCCCTCGGAATTATACAATTTCATCTAGCGACTACAGTCGATAGAGAGCGCCGAAACACACCGAGTCGATTCCGCGAGATGGAACGTGTGTAAATTCCCTGCGAATTCTGCCGGTGAATTCCACCGTGGGATTCTAGTATCATCGACACAACGGCAACGAGGTAAGGGGCATCCCCCGAGGCCGAGTTCCGCGGGAATTCCGAGCTACGTGAATGCAATTTGATTCGTAAGTTGCGCTCTCGCGACGAAGCGCCCAGCGGCTGTCGCATTTACGCCCTTTCGCCAGGCTTTTAAACGAATTTCTCGGGACGACGCTGCCACCTTATGCCGTACACGTGCCATAAACGTGGAACTCGACCTCGCTCGCTTCCCTTCCACGGCTGCTGCGCGTTCACGACGAAAAAGGACAAAAATTTCGACGGGGATTTTTCGGGTTGAAATTTTCATCCCCCTTCCGCGTATTTCGCTATCCTCGTTATCGTCTTCCGCGCTTTATCGTTACTTTCAATCGAAAGCCCTCCCTTTGCCCCCGTTGATTTGCACCTTCCAATCGACTGTCCTTTCCGTAAATCGTTCGCCAAATTTTACGTACGAATAAACAGGTTGCGTGAAATAGAGAGGAGTGGGACAAAGTTCGGATGAAAAATTCAGTCTTTCATTTGTCGCTCGAATAATCTCGTTTTTTTGTTCCGTTACAATTTCTTTCCTTTTTTTTCTTTTTTTGGTTGGTTGTTATTTCAGAGGCACAACGTTCCCAGTTTGGTATTTCATTGTTAAAAATGGGTTCCATTTTTCACGATGGGTTTTGCGTAGATTTTAGATTAGAGGGGGGCCGTTCTTTCTCGATTGATTCGTGTTTTTTATTTTTATTCGTGCCCTCGTGCGTTTCATTCTGCTTCTTCTGCTTTTCTCGGAATTGCTTTCCTCTCTTCTTTCACGCCTCTTCGTTTTCATTCTCTGTTTATTGAAATTTTGCATCTAGCTTTTTTATTTATTCTGATAATTGTAAGTGAGTGTTTCACACGTTTTCCACCGTGCGAAATACCCACTCTTCTTTTTCTTTTTCCCCCTGCTCCAACTCCTTTACCTCTTTCATCGTCATGTAATAAGTTCCTCTCTCACCCTTTGTAACTCACATGCTCTTGTTCCTCTTTGTCACCCTCTTTTCTTTTCATTCGTTCCTTCTGGCTTACCACTTTCCCTAACCTTCATGGTCTTCGTCTTTTTCCCTTTCACCCTTATTGCATCAAATTCCACTTTGAAAATCCCTTCAGCTCGTGCATTTTCTTTTTCACTCTCCTCTCTGTTCCTCCCTTCTTTCTCATCCAACCTCTTTTCTTTTTCGTCCTTTATCTTGGACGAATATAATATCGTCATCGCGTTTCCTTTACGTATTTTTATATTTTTTTAATCTCCTCGTTCTTTTCATCTTTACGTAGTCTTTCCCTTTTTTCCTATTTTTTTTTTTTTTTTTTTTTTTTTTTTTTTTTTTTTTTTTTTTTTTTTTTTTTTTTTTTTTTTACCGTAAAATTCAACTTTGACATTTCATCCCTTACTTCCCTACCGCTCTCTAAAATTCCCTCTCTCTTCCTCCTTTCGCCCGTGTAATCTCAATTTTGTTCCAATCTGTTTTTTTTTTTCATCATTTTTCTTCTGCCCACCTTCACTCGAAATTCCTCCTTTTTCACCCCTTCAATTCACACGTTTCTTTCTTCATTCCCTTCTCTCTCCCTCTCTTTCTCTCTCTTTCTTTCACCCCTTTGAACTAATTAAAGTCCTGTTCACCTACATAGTTCCTCTACCTACATTTTCCCTCTAGTTTCTTTTTCAACCCTTTTCACCTCCCTCCGCCTCCTCCATCCACCTTATACATCAAACTCCGCTTCCAATTCTTCCACACTGGAGTGCTTCTTTCTCACCGCTCCCTTTCTACTTTTCCCTCCTTTCAGTCCTTCTCTCCCCCCCCCTCCCTTTCAGCTAATTAATCCCCTGTTCACCTACATGGTCTACATTTTTCCACTATTTCCTTTCCAATCCTTTTCATCCCCTCTTCTGTTCATCTCTCACAATTTTTTTTATGCTAGCCTAGTTTCTCTCAATACGTTTTTTACAACCGTCTTCTTTGCTTTTTTTAAATTTTCTGACAGTTGCAGTTGATTCGGAAATATTTTATTTAGCCTAGGTGAGTATAAAGCACGATGAAAAATTTTTACGAATTTAAGAAAATATTACCGAGCATGTTCCAGCATGTTTAAGAGAAGTGACACAAATAGCTACAATATGATATATTTCGAGCTAGAAAACGCACTATGAATTGTATTCTGGTATCTTTGGAATTTTAACCCTTTCATTAGCGCCGGATACAGCATCCATTGGAGTAATCAGATATTAAAAATACACTTTAGCCATCAAAACGAGCTTTCTCTACCTTTTTCTATTTGACAGTGGAATATTATAATACGATGAGAAATTACTGTAACAAAAAAGTCTTTCTTGATCTATTGCAGTTCGGAAAAGATTGGCTGTACAGGTATGACTGTTGATCTCTTAAAAATTTAGGTTAAAAATTTAGTTTCTAAGTTAGATTTTTAGGTTAGAGTTTTCGTCAAGTCAGGCCTTTGTTTGAAAATTTTGGCCTTTGTCGAAAGAGGAATTGACGAAAGAGGACTCAGAAAATGATTCGATCAATGTGTGCGCTGTTTGGCGTGGCAGGCAATCGTAGCGAAAGCTGCGTTAACAACGTTGAATGCAAATGCAAATATAAATTTACCAAGGAGGAAAACTGCAAATGGAATTCGTCGTAAGCGAAGATCGCATAGTTCGACCGAACGTAACACCCCGTCGCTACGCGTATAGTATATAAAAGGGAAATCTCCCCACGGGTTATGAAACATCGTAACGGAGAACGTGTTAATCAAGCTCGCCACTTCTTCTTTATCACCAACGTAATTTTCTTGTCTCCTCATCCACCTTTCACCCGACACTTCTCCGCGAAACACTCACCTGAAATCACCCCTTTCCACCCTCATTTTCGTCTCTCGTTCTCCTCCACGTGTCATCGCTTTTCCGCTCCGTCCACGTGACAGTATCTTCTCAACTCTCTCTCTCTATCTCGCCTCGACTCATTTCTCTTCCTTTCGTCTCCTCCTACGTCCATCAACGCGTCGTCGGCTCTTTCTCTCGCAGCACCCTCTTCTCGCGTACACGGCGCTCGAGCCGAGTCTCTCTCGTTAATGTAACGTGATCACGTAGCTAGCGAGAGACAAAGAAGAGAGATAGAGAGAGAGAGAGAGAGAGAGAGGGAGAGAGCTGCGTTACAAAGCAGAGGATTTCAATATCTTGCCGTCACTGTGTCCAATATTCCGCGGAACTCGTGCGTGCACGCGGATCAAGCCGCTGCCAAGAGGATCGTCTTCATTCGGGGAGCGCAGTGTGACAGGCAAAGGGGATGAGGCTCCTTCGATGTGGGTACCATTGTTTCAGGTGTCGTTGCCGGAGTTCATTGATTCGTTCGGATCTGGTTGATTTAGCGGAGGCACGTACCGGGGGATGAAGCGCGAGACGGTGAGGGATCCTCGGAATAGGGAAAGTGTCGTGCTCGTCGAATCGCAGACAACGTGGCACCCGTTCCTGCATTTTCTCCCCTTTTCATCATTTCATTTTAGTCTCATTCAAATTAGATTTTCTGCCATCTGATTTTTTGATGTCGCCAAGATCATTTATTTTCGACTAGACAGTACTGTAGAAGATTTTGTTTAGAGAGGAAATATTATTCGTGTTGTTGTGCTGTACATATATTGTACGTATTTAATATAACTTTTGTGGTTTAACGATAGTTAAAATTGTTCAATGATAAGTTCAAATTTTCGTAATTTGCGTAGTTAAATAAAAAAAAGTTACTCGCATATATTAATAAATATTATATATAATATTGTGGGATGGGCAAATTCCAGAACTTTCTTCAATGTCTATTAATGGTAGCCAGTTGTCTCAAGTAGAGAAAGTTAAACCTGGGACTTGGGATTGTTTTATAGCTAGCCCTCCAAGCCTAGCATTTAAGGTATACTAAGGGTACGGATGGGTTTATGTGGATGTGTGTATGAATGACGAATTTTTGTGCAGATGAGGAAAAAAGGCAGTGAGTTGCGAGCCGTGAAAGCGAAAAGACAGAGAGAGCTGTGAGAGTTTTGAGTGAGCAAAGATTGAGTGTAAACGAAGCTATTAAGAGAAAATAGTGTAAAACGTCACTTTATAATCATCATTAAACGAATTTTCTTTTATTTAACCTTAAATAAACAACCATGTTTTACCAGATTCCTACAATATAGTAAACATAACTAAACTACTCCATCGATTGACAGTTTTAACACCAAAGAATTGTTGGATTCCATGTAATGAAGTCAACAAGCTTACAATTTAGAAGAGTTTATTCCCTTACAGTCGTGGTTGTGTATGAAATAGAATGATATAGAATGATTTACAATGTTTAATGCTCTTGAATATGATGTAGAATGATTTAGAATGTTTGATGCTTTTAATGATATAGAATGTCTCTATAACGATTTAGAATGTTTTATGCTCTCGAATGTCTCTAAAGCATTGTCCTTATATATATATTTGGTTATCATCGTCAAGTATGACTAACTTATGACTAACTATTCACAGTCCACTTTTATGTGGACTGCTGCTAGCTCATTGTCAGTATTTGCATAGATTCAATATTGCTGATGTTCTTCTCGTAAATGGAGAATGTCGAACTCCAACGTATCATTTCAAGCAAAACGAAAGCGCAATATCGATATAAATTTTAAATACACTATAATCAGATTAACAGCACGAATGTTGAAAATTAAAAATTAAAGATTAATAAATAAGACAGATTAATCAGATTGGTCACAATCGATGTAATTTCACAGAGAATGTCGAGCTATCATTCCATTTCAAACAAAATCGAAGACCAAAACGTTACAAAACTGAAGTGCATCGTAATTATAAAAAACAACGGTCGCAACGTTTCCTTTACGTTTACCATTTACGAAACAAACACAAACACCTTGTATATCTCGTCGACAGCGAAACTTAACTCGCGTTCGAGTCCAAAAGATCAACTACGTGTCTGCCGATACTAGCCTTGTCCTTGTCACGAAAGATATTCTCCTCATATTTTTCCACGACTGGCCTTCCAGAGAAATTGCTCGCAGAGCCACGACAGCGCGAAGATTAAAGCGGCCAGATCACGAACGAGGGGGCGACGGCTAACAAACTTTCCACGGTATTAGCCGGCGACGATGGCGATTCTCTTCGTTGCGTCTGGCAACCGGCTGGCCGCCCACGAAATCCTCCGATCCGCGTTATCGTCGAAGGAAATTACGCAGAGCCGCGGGTGAAGCGTGTCGAGGGCAACCGGCTACGTGTTCCAACGCAGCGTGGAATTACACTCTGATTAACGGTGTTACTTACCAGACCGGATCTGGATCGAGTGGTTGAACGTTGACTGACAACCGTTTCTGCCTACGAGTCAGAAACATCTGCTTTCGCAACGATCCGACGATGACGGCGCCGATTCCGGCGACTAGCGAGCATATACCTGGTTAATTAATTATTGCAAAGGAGCGCCGATCCTCGAGGTCAGACGTAATGTTGGATGACCAACCCGGACAATATTGAATTGAGTAGGCAAATACTGACAATAAGCTAGCAACAGTCCATATAAAAGTGGACTGTGAATAGTTAGTCATAAGGGCAAGATCCAATAGTTGGTCATCTACGCTCCTTCCCCTTCCACTTGACGATGATAACCTAATATATACAAGGACATGCTTTAGAGACATTCACGCTCTTAGAACATTCTAAATCATTATAGAGACATTCTATATCGCTGACTCTTAAAACATTCTAAATCATTATAGAGACATTCAATAACGCTAACTCATGAAACATTCTAAATCATTCTATATCGTTAAGAGCATTAGACATTCATCATATACTAAGACATTCTAAATCATTGTATATCATCCTATTTCATACACGACCACGACTGTAAACTCTTCTAAATTGTAAGCGTGTTGACTCCATAACACGGAATCCAACAGTATACTTGGGAAAAATTAATGCTCTGTACATCGAAGAAAGCGCGGAAGCAACTTGAAAATTTTGTACCGTTTCGATTACGTTCTAAAATGATGATGGCCGCGACACCTTTTGGTTTAGGTTGGGGACTTTTCTCGTTGGACGATAAAGGATTAGTCTGAAAAATGGACGTTTCCTGTTCCGTCCGAATCGTGACCGTTCGATCACGTCATTGGTCGTTCGGTTTGATGAATCGGTAATGCTAGATTTATGTTTCCCAGGAGCAGAAACGCCAACTTTCCCGCGGTCGATTTGTTCGATTGTTCCGATCTCGATGAACTTTCTCTGCTAAAAGTTCTCTTACTTCCTGACTTCAATTTATTACCATAATATATATTTTATTACTGTAATTCATTACTACATATATATTCTTCTATTTATTATTTATTTATTATTTATTTATTATTTTATTATACATCATCCTCTTGCCTCGCGGCTTAAAGATGGCTTCCGTTTGTCTTATACTCCAAATCCTACATATACTTGTATATACTGGATATAACATGATACTTGAACTACCTTAAATGTAACTTCCACTACAAATCGTAAATGTCCTTAACACCAAAACTATTTTTTTTTTTTTTCTTCTATTTATTACCATAACTCGTGTAATCGATTTACGATCTCGTATTTCTCCGCTGTTCGACTTCAGAACACAGCAAACGCGATCCAACGAGATCCAACGTCCGCTCCGATCGTCCAAATCCGTCCGAGAGCTACCATAATAACCATCAGGATTAACAGTCGTCGCTCTCGTTTCCACCTGCGATCGAATGGAAAATTCGCCTGGCCCGATCCACCGGCACCCCCGAAAAATTTACCTTTTTCCAAGGACCTTTGCGTTAAGAGGCTTTTAATACCTGCGCCCCCCTCCCCTCCCCTTCCCTCCTCTCCCCCGCCGCGTAAACGTGGGCCAGCAACACCCCGGCGTAATAACATAATGGTGTGTTACGGGTATTACGCAGATTACGCAGCTTCCGTTCAGTCACGCATGACGAATCCCCAATTGGGGAAGAAAGGGGAGAAAGGGGAGAGCCCCTGGCTCTCGTTCGCGGTGTTTATGCGGCCTAGAGTGGGCGGGGGGAGGGAATGGTTGCGAGACGACCATTAACAGATTACTGATTTCATAAAGGCCACGGCTGGGCTAATAAAACGGGCATTAAAACGCAGATTCTAGGATGCCGTTCCCCCGATTATCGAGAGTGGAAGCTTCTGATTTTCGATGGTCGTTAAATGTTTTTTTTTTTTTTTTTCTTTGCTCGGTTTGTTGCAGATGACAGTAACGTCGAGAGGAGGTACAGAAATTAGGAAATTTGTCAGAGTTGGATTTATCTTAATTTAATGTTTGTTGATATATTTTCGACACTTTTCACTCGACGACTCTAATGATAAATCTAAGTCAGAGCAAAAGTTGACAAGTGTCTGTTGATCGATTTGGAAACTCCGTTAAAAAATCCTTCCTTAAATCAACACACATTTCAGACATTCAACGAAAAAGTCTTTCGATTTTTACTTGATAATCATACACAGCAGGAAATTGTTTTCATCACTACATTGTCTCTGTATTCCAAGTTTCGTTCAGCACGAATGGTTCCGATACAACAGACCTGTGTGTCGATTACGACACTGGAACGAACGAACCGTGTCCGTATGAGAGTCGACTGTGATTAAAATGATTTAAAATCGTACAGTTTTTCAGCCCTCAAACTTCCATCGAAAATCGCTGATAATAGACTCTCCGAAGACACTCTTCCTTTTGCTCTTCTTCTGAAAAACGGAAACCTGCAAATGTTTGTAGCCAGAATCCGGTGCGAGATTGTGACATAACTCAGCACCGGAGGACGCGACCGGGCGCGATGGTGGATGGCTCCGAAAATGAAATTCCGCGGAGAGGCGAATTCCATTCGCCTGCGTGTATGCGCACGGGGAAAATCGAGCAGAAAGGGCGGGCCCTTCGCGTTTACGTATGCATTACCGACGCCGTGAATTTGCAAGGAACTGGGAGGGCCGGAGAGGAATAAACTGCCGGTCGTAGTTAATTAAGCGCGGTATTAATTAAAGGCCGGCCTTAAGGATTTCTCGCCGCTGTCTCGTATTTAACCGTGGGCTCGTTGCAAATATCGACATCGTGCTTCAGTCGTGGATTAAGTGTCATTCTGATTAAAGTGAAGAAATCAGAATTACAATGGTTGAAGCGAAACATTTGCAAACGTTTCGTTGTCTTGTATTTCACAAATTTTACTAATTTCGGTAGTTTAATCGATTATTTTCATAATGTCAATAATTTTGATATTGAAGTCGAAGCACGACATTTATTAATATCACTTTGTTTGCTTTTACCAGTATTGCAAACAAATCACGAAAATGGCAAGATATTGCGACTAAAGTAAAGGATAAAGTTGTAATTAAGAAGAATAAGAAGATTAAGATTTAACATTTTACGAAAGCGTAACTTTGTTGGATTCAAAAGAAACTTCTACAAATATAATGTAAACAGTTATTATGCTACAAATATATTATAAATGTGAACGATTGTTACGAAAGAAGCATATGGAATATTTAAATTTTAATATTTGAAGAATACTTAAATATTTAAGTATTTAAGAATATTAAAAGAATATTTAATAATACTTAAAGAATACTTGACAAATTCAATATTTACATTTTCTCTCGAATCTGTATCATTAAATTGTTCAACTATACTTTGGCTAGATTGATCATTGTCACGAGAAACTTCATTTTCCTACAATTTCGAAGGATCTTGTCCTTTAATCGGGGAAACGAAGCGAGTTCATTGACGGGAGAAGCGATCATTGACGAGGAGGGCTTCAAGAAGGCAGCTCACGTCGCGACGCATTTGTACGCAGCACGTGTTATGACAATCGACGGAAGGATACGCGTAATAGTGGTTCAGCACGTGGAACAATGGCCAGCAACGACGGACGATAAGGGACAGAGACTGAATGCCCTCGATCGAGAGTCGCACACGCGATATTCGTACGGTGACATTTAAGCCGTGGCGCATGACTACCGGCAGCCGTGCCTCGCGAATATGCAATTAGATCGACAGAGTTCCTGTGATCCGGAACATCGAGAGTGTCCGCCTTCGAGGAACTTTCTTCTGGATTGCATTGAAGTTAACTCACCGCAGAATCATGACTCCACGTTCGTTCGCGGAGGTTTCGTAATACCCAGAACTGAACAACGACAGTTTTTAAATTTTTAAATTCCTAGTGTCACAATTGTGCATTAAAAATTATCAGACGAACGTGTATACAAGTGGGTTATTGCTTATTCGTAAAAAAAATATTGCACATTGTTATTATGATTTATGAATGTATGAAAGTATGATTGTTGAAGATATTAAATGAAAAGTATCTGAAAAGTTGAGAGGAAAACTCTGGAAGGAAAGGTTTCAAATTTTGGATAAATTTTTGGTTAAATTTTGGACGCTTAAATAGAGAAGTGTATTCTGCGAATTGGCACCGAAAGAAAGAGATTGTTATACAGACACTCGGTATATATCTGGCGAATTTCAGTATTGTTTGCCGTACGTTATTCGATTGTAAAGAAATTTAACATTTTATTTAAACTGAGTGCATTCAAGCTGTTTTAAATTTAATACATACATAATGATACTTTTTTAGATTAAAGCGATAAACTATAATGCAGTAATAATTATCGAATGATTGTAACTGATCTAAATTTCTCGAAAATTGATTGAAATTCCCATAAAGATAATTGTTAATCGATAATTGTCAATAACTGAATGGAAATCTCGAGTGAAGGTCAATCTTAAATTAACAATGAACAATAGTATGATTCTATAATCGTATTGATACGTATAAATTGAATATGTATGTTTTATTTAATACAAAATTCCCCCAACTCTCGATATATGTCACACAAAACAATCGTAATGTGCCGAAATATCGTTTTCTGTTTGTTTCGAACAAAATGAAAACAAAATGCGAGCTACAATGTCTAATAAACGAGAAAAGACAAAACAAAAACCTCGTATAAAAGACAAAAAAATCGAAAAATGTGTCAAGATGTTAAAATCTTGCACGTTGCATCGAACTATGTACTACGAGCGTACTATTAAAAACAGAAATGCAACAAACTGGAAGACAGTGAGATTCATCGTCGCCGATTATTTCGCAGTTGTACGATGTGAAGAGAGGGCTGGGAACGTGCAGGTAGGTACAAACGACGTTGGTCAGTTCCTCGAGGGAAGGTTCGAGCGGCGAGAGAAGAAAAATCCTGACACCTGCATTATTTTCCTCCGGCCACGGGCAATAAGCTTCTACCGACGCGACTCGGCGGAAGTCGGGTACTCGGGGGTGAGAGAAAAAAGCGTCGGACGGGGGCGGGTCGTAGGAGCAAATGGCAAGAATCAGCTCGAAGTGACTGGAATATCGTGGGACAGTTTTCCGATAGCGTGCATTCTTCCCTTGGCCAGATACTGTGTGTCTCTGGTGCACGTATGTACGTACGTATGCCGAATGCGCCATACGGATCTTGCATGCACATTCCCGGTGGCTCTCTAATATATATTAGACATTTTCGATCGTCCTTTCGTTTCCACGAACCGCTGCCTCCCCCCTTATTTTATATTGGATCGCGTCTTGAGAGCTTCCTACGCTGCGATAAATTTGGAAATTTATACGGGAAGGAGAATTTCAGAAAGCATCAGAAATTGAATCCGAGAGATGAAAACAGAGAGGGAGTCCACGGGAAGCGTAATGTCACTTGCTGTATTAAAATATGCAAATACAAAGACGTAGAATAGTTTAGCTTTCCGTTTCTTCAATTTGGAAAATACCCAGAGAAGCTCGAGCCTGTAAGTTATCCCGCGCAACTTCAATTTCAATAATTGAACATTATTTCTCGCCAGTTTCACTCGTTGCCAGAGGAACCACGGACGCGCTGGTTCTCATTTCTTTCGATAGAGAAGTGAACGAAACATCGTCCCAACTACTGTACCATCAATGAAAATCAGAGTGTGACCTTTGCCGGAAGCGCTATAATTTTTCTCAGGAGTAAAAGAGTGAAACGACATTTTATTTATAGATCTCTGCTGTAAAATGCACGTGACGACTGAGAAATTTTGCTGTCGGTAACAAACGGAATAATCAAAATAGAGGAGTCTAGAAGAGTTTCTTCTCTCAGCAGAGGTGACGTATAATCTAGTAGCATTCTCGAAGCACATCGTCGATAAGCGACTTGTATCTTCACCAGCGGCTCTTCCACCCGGTCTAAATAGATCAGTACGGCTGGTTTCGTCAGGAAACTCGTTTCCATTCGCGTTTTCCATCGAAAACGATCGCGGATTTCCTCCTTTCCTCCATTTTTGTCGAGACACTTAGGCGCCTCGTCGAGTATCACGCATAACCGTTCGAAAGACGGTATTTTCGTCGGTCGATTCGAGGTCGATTCTTCTTTTCCCATCGTCGCGCGCGCGGAGGGAGGAGAGGACCGGTCCGCCAGCGACGCTCGATGGCAAATTGGACGTGGAATTTCATTTCACCTCAGATGAGAGGCAGCCCCGCTTGCCCCGGAAAGGAAGGAAAGCTTTCAGGAAGAATGCAATATTCCGGCCTGGCCAAGAAGACAAAGAATGTCATCCGCACGCGAAACTGGATACCCAAATGAAATTCAATATGGCAACGCAGAAATCATCTCTCGACCCTTGCGCCACCCCTTCAACCCTCTTTCCCTCTCTCTCTCTCTCTCTCTCTCTCTCTATATATATATATATATATATATATATATATATATATATATATATATATATATATACACACACCTGGCGGTTGTTTTCTCTCTGCAACGCCGGCATGGCACACGAAACCGTGGCCACGTGACCACGTGGCTCGCGTCGCGCGACCCACACCAGCGATTGCAGCATAAAACCGATTCACCGGAGAGGATCCTTTATGGAAAGCGGCCTTCCGCCATCGACGATCCGCCAACGTTTCATAGCGGATCGCTGGATGGTGGTGTTATTCGGCGACACGCGCTGGCTAGTTTCTCTCTTTCTCTCTCTCTCTCTCTCTCTTCATTTTTTTTCTCCTTTCTTTTCGAATCGCGTGCAATGAGCTGGCTTTGCTGTTTGCAGTTTCATTTCTTCCGCCATGTTTTTCAAACAGACGCGGCTAATGGCTCGGCCGTCGTTGCGTCGTTTTTCCCCTTCCTCTCCCCCCCCTTTTTTTTATTATTAGTAAAATATTTCGGAATTGCGCGTAAAATGAACTTTCGCTTTTTTTTTTTTTTTTTTTTACTCGAAGCTTTTGCACATACGTATTTCATTTAGCCATTTGTCCACCGGTGGGATCATTATGAATCGAACGAAACAAATAAACGAGATGTAGAGCTTTTATGGTTTTTCTGTTATTTCTATTTTTTTTATTTTTTTATTTTTTTATTTTTTTTTTTGACGTATTACGAAGATTTGTTCGCTAAAGTGAAGTTTTAATTGGTCGAATCGCTGGATATTGGACGACAAGCAAAACAAACGGGGAAACAGAAAGATAAAAGCCCGCCGTGTTTCGATAGGCAAAACCTAAACTGCAGAAAACAAATACGGGCTTGTGAAAATATATGAAACAGTAGCCGGGGAAAAACAGGGAAAACCGAACGGACCCGATTGAATAAAAATTCAATGCGAGCGAGCAATTTTTCCGTGTGTTTCGCAACACGACATCATTAAAAATACGATATCGCCGTATTTATTTATTTGTTTATTTATTTGTGAGATTCCCGCTTCGTCGTTTCCTTCGTCCACCGAAAAGTATCGACGAGAATTGACAAAGAAAATTTCTTTGAAATCGCAGAAAGTTATGAAAATTCCGTCGCGAAGCTCCGGAGGAAACCTTTCAAATCACGCCATTTTGTCCGCCCCTGTGGGAAGTACGTTTAATTATACCGGTAATCTCCTTGACGCTAGCCCCGCAAAAATTGATCGCTTTCAGGCGATTGGAAGAAACGTTAATGGGGGGCTTTCGCGAGGCAATCGTCGTTTCGCCGATTCTCTCCGAGGTTTTTCTTCTTCCCGTCGTAAGACATTCGCGGCATAATGGAGACTCCGCTTCGCCGATAAGATCAGAATGTTATTCAATTAATTAGCATAGGGAATCGCCCTGTCGACATTGATTTTCGATATCTTTCGACAGTCTCGATTTGAAACGCGGACCCTCCCGTGTTTCCTACAGCTAATTGGTCTACGATTCTACGCATATATATTCTTAAATGCGAAATTCCCAAATCTGCGGCCTTGGAGCATGAAAACACGAGACTCAACTCTTCTTATTAAAGTTCGCGATTTTAATTTTCACATGGCATATTTCTCGTGTATATTTCGAATTTTTCATCTGGCTCTGTTGGCCTCTTAACCACGTTGCGCTGGCAACTGACTGCGGACCATAACGAGTGACCGAACCGTGCACAATGATGTGGTCGCGTTCTTTTTGAACACGTCGGCACGATATCACCGGATAGAAAATAATTGAGAACTAATTTAACAAATTTATTATTCGTTTTGCCCGGGTTATACTTAAATACACTTGAAACTGAGAGAACATTGCAATTTTCCAGCGCAAGAGGCTGAAAAGAGTCAATTCAATGGAACAATCCTCACGTCTCGCGATCTAAGATTTTTCCATACATTCGGTTGAAATAATTTCAACGTATCGCTAAATCCACGTCGCCAAAAGCTTATAATAATAATAACAATAATAATAATGCATTAATATGATCAAACGCTGTAGTGGATGAAATCGGAGGGGGTTGCACCGGACAGGTGTGAGCGGCGTTAACCTGGAAAATTGACAGAGCTGACGAGCTGAAGGATTCATTAATCCCGAGCGTTTCGATACGAGCGGCACGGTGGCGCGAGGGGCCGCATTAAGGAAACTTATTGCAAGGAGCTGCGCCTGTACCAGACAGTGCGCATTTACCAGCAACCGCAGACTAATACCTACCGATCTACTTAATCCCCCGAACCCTTTAGGACCACGTCAGTGCGCGGCGCTAGGTAATTAGCAGGCCCATCAACAAACAATGGATACCAATTTAGCCAGGATAATGGCGCGCAGGCAGGAAAGATTATCCCTTCTATCCGGCAACATCGAGCCGTTCGCGCGACGCGCACCGGTGAAATTTGTCCGTGCAGTAGGAGGATCCACTCGGTGCGAAAGCCAGTAACATCCACGCAGTTTCCCGTGTTTCTCCTCTTCTTCACGATCGAAAAGCCAATCGATCTGAACGTCTCGCAGATCTTTTTCAAGTGATTGGAAACAGTTAGTCGACCTTACATATCGTATTTCAACCCTCGGACGGTGGACGTTCAGATTTCATATCTCGCGGCCATTGGAAGATCTTGTTAGCCTTAGGGCACTTTATAAATTCATCGTTGTACCAAAAATATTATTCGATTTTTCCTCTGGATATTCCGCGGATTTTTTCATGCGATTGAAGAGATAATTAATCGGTGCCTCGTTTGATATTGGGTATATTTCAACCCTCGGACGGTGGACGTTCAGATTTCATATCTCGCGGCTATTGGAAGATCATGTTAGTCCTAGAACACTTTATATGTTCATTGTTACACAAAGTATTGTTTAATTTTTTTTCAATTAATTCCCTTCTGGACGTTTCAGAGATTTTTCCAAGTGATTGGAAATAATTAGTCGATGCCTCGTTTGGTATTTGGCATATTTTATATTATTATATTACTATATTATATTATTATATTACTCTCGAATGGCAAATGTTAAGATCTCACATTTCACAGCTACTGGAAGTTGTTAGTTCTAAGACACTTAAGATTCTTCAGTACAAAATATCACGTTATTTCTAAAATTAATCTCTCCCTTGGATGTTTCATAGATTTTCTTTCAAGTGATTGGAAACAATTAGTCGGCCTTACATATCGTATTTCAACCCTCGGACGGTGGACGTTCAGATTTCATATCTCGCGGCCATTGGAAGATCTTGTTAGCCTTAGGGCACTTTATAAATTCATCGTTGTACCAAAAATATTATTCGATTTTTCCTCTGGATATTCCGCGGATTTTTTCATGCGATTGAAGAGATAATTAATCGGTGCCTCGTTTGATATTGGGTATATTTCAACCCTCGGACGGTGGACGTTCAGATTTCATATCTCGCGGCTATTGGAAGATCATGTTAGTCCTAGAACACTTTATATGTTCATTGTTACACAAAGTATTGTTTAATTTTTTTTCAATTAATTCCCTTCTGGACGTTTCAGAGATTTTTCCAAGTGATTGGAAATAATTAGTCGATGCCTCGTTTGGTATTTGGCATATTTTATATTATTATATTACTATATTATATTATTATATTACTCTCGAATGGCAAATGTTAAGATCTCACATTTCACAGCTACTGGAAGTTGTTAGTTCTAAGACACTTAAGATTCTTCAGTACAAAATATCACGTTATTTCTAAAATTAATCTCTGCCCTGGATGTTTCACAGATTTTTTTCAAGCGATTGGAAAAATAATTAGTCGATGCCTCGTTTGATATTTGGTATACTTCAACCCTCGGACAATAGATCTCACATCTTGTGACTATTGGAAAATCTCGTTAGTCTCTCAGGACACTTCATAAATTCATTGTTGTACCAAAAATATTATTTAATCTCTCCTCTGAATGTTTTCAAACGATTGAAAATGATTAATCGGTGTTTCAATTGACATTTGGTACACTTTAATTCTAAGTGGATGCTAAGATCTCGCGTTTCGTGGCTATTGGAAAATATTGGAAGATCTCGTTAATCTTTGTAAACAACACAAATAACAAGTGTTATTTAATTTCTCCTAAGACGTTCGAATGTAATTTGAAAGAGACAGAGGAATAAAAAGAAAACTAACTGATTCAGTCGGGGAATTCTCTTAAAAATTCGAGGAATTCTTTCTGCACGGCAACACGAATCGCATTCTCATCGATAAATCGGGGAGAGGAACTTCTTACCGATAGAACGAGAAAAAGCGATCGATTGCTCTGTTTGCCGGAAAAAGTCATTTTCCAGCTGTTTCCCAGGAAATTGTTCCTAGCTGGAGCAGTAATGGTGACGCATAGAGAACCCGTTTCGCCGAGTCTGACTCGCGTTTCTAGCTGAGATTGGACTTTTCGCACGACGGGCTCTTCTGGGATCGATTTTATACAGGTCCCTCTTTGTGTTCGATCGAGCAAAAAGTGAGCTGTTCGATCGTCCTACTTTAGATTGATGGAGCAAGGTGTTAATTTAGATACGAAGGGTCGCTATTAAAAATTGATAAATTGCCATTTATTTACATCCGTCGCCATGTGCCCAAAATCATATCTACTGTCCGATCTGTGTTTGCTGTCAATCGCTACAATTCGTAAGTGTCAATCAAATTTAATTACCTCTGGCTGTCGATAATGAAATTTGAAGATGAATTAACAACCGATAACAAGGAACATAGGTATAATTAATAATTGACAATTATTTCTATTCCTCCAGTGTTAATCACGTTGAAATAAAATTTGTAATTATATCGATTCTCAAGGTAATTATCAACAAAGATGCCGTACAAACGTTGACATTATTTTAACCCTTTGCACTCCAAATTACTTTTCAATTATTTTTCTTTTCATTTGGCAATTTAAAAATATCGAGTTTGAAAGAAAGAGTTCCTGTGATAAAAACTGATGTCGTGTCACACTTGGCAAACAAGTGCAAAGAGTTAATATAAAAGAGTCAATAAAACAGAGTTAATACAAATTAACACAAAAAAAGTTAATAGAAAAACTCATAAGTACAAGTGGTAAAATAATCAAAGAAATAATACTGATAACAATATCATTATTCTCTCGAATAAACACATTCTCGATTATTGTCGCTCAAGCCGGTTGCAACGAAACTTAATAAACGTTGAACAAGTTAACGAACCTCGGCGCGGCGTTTACCAGTTCAGGTAGAATGCGAACTGATTCAATCCGAAAACAACGAAGTTCTTGTCGCTGTTATCGTGCCAGCGCAGACCGTGCTTCCTTCCTAATAGTTACAACGTTCTATAATTAATTTCAACCCTTCCGGGAATCCATTACCACGTGCATTTGGTCCCACAGATATCATCGGCTACGTGGCGAGACCCACGCTGTGTCGGCGATGACTCTCGCGAGCTGCTGTTTCATTCGATTCCGACGCGTCGCGTCGCTTCGACGCTGCTGCAGCCCGACGAGCCACCGAGAGTATCCTGTCGTTTTAATTACCAACCAGGAGAGTAGAATTTCGCGCGGTCGTCGCCGGGAATATCGAGAACAGCGGAGAGCGGCGTTTCTTGAATTCGAACATGGAACCGAATTCCACAGTTTGTACGAGTTTGGAAAGTCCACGCGTGAGACTTTCGTTTCCATTCTTTCTCAACTGCAGTATTAACCGCCTGCGCTGGCAACTGGTTCGCGGACCATAACGAGTGACCGAACCGTGTACAATAACCTAAACAGAGGTTACCCTCCTCAAAGGTTTCGCTCTTTAAAGTGAAACCAAGTGGATTATACGTGTGATCCTTTTTTTATGATGTTGTGTGTCAATTATCGGCAATTCTTCATTGTCTATTCGAACATTTATGCTCTTCGCTATAAATTGCTTGACTTTCATCGTCTCATAAATTTTTTTCTACGCCTGGCGTGATTTTTCACCACGTTGCGCTGACAACTGATTGCGGACCATAACGAGTGACCGAACCGTATACAACAACCTAAACTTAAACCTCCTCAAAGCAGAAGTTTTGCTCTTTAAAGTGAAACTAAGTGAATTATACGTGTGATTCTCTTTTACGATGTTGTGCGCCAATTATCGGCAATTCTTCATTCGAATATTCATGCTCCTCGTTAGAAATTGTTTGACTTTCACCGTCTTATAAATTTCTTCTTCACCTGGCGTGGCTTTTAACCCCTTGCGTTGACAACTGGTTCGCGCGGACCATAACGAGTGACCGAAACGTATACAGTAATTGGTCGCTTTATATCTCATTTGAACTCGTTGGTACGATATCACTGGATAGAAATGATTAAGTAACAAACTTGTCATTTGTTTTGCCTAGGTTACATTCAAATATACTTAAAACTGAGAAAATGTTGCAATTTGGGGACATGAAATTCTCGACGTGCGTGGCACGTCATTCCAGCGCCAGAGGGTTAATAGCGGAGCCCGTTGACGAAAATTCGAGACGAATTTAAAATTGATAAGCCAGAGTATTTATAACGAGATCAATATTTTACGCGAGTGAAAAATCCTTTTGTGAGTTCTCTTACGAATTCTCTTTTATGTAGATAAGACATAAGACAACTCTTTCGACAAGAGTTTCAAACATTGAATGCGTTTTGATTACCATTTCTCGTCGTTTATCATGACATTTCAGTCTCTTTTCTATTTACATTTCCATTTCGGAGTTGGAACGTATACTGTAATTTCGTGAAAACTTCTCTCCGCGAGTTTCTTCGATCTCTCGTTCCCTGGAACTTCTGCAGACCTCCAAAAAAAAAAGGGTTTCATATATTTATAAACCCACGTCGAACTGTATACACCCGTTTACACTTATCGCCATCATCCCAATAACCGCGCACAATGCTATCGTTTCTTTTTTTTTTCGCTGAAACGGCGCGCAAGTGGCGACTGGCGTAAAATCAACCATCGATAACGAGAAAAAAAAAAAAAAAAGAAAAAAAGAGGAAAGAAAAAACTGCGACCATTTTATCAGCCAAATATCTGTTACCGAACTCGATTATTTTATCAGTCGGGGGTTTTTCTGCATCAGGCTGCAAACCAGCCGCACGTTCGTTCGTTCGTTCGTTCGTTTATCGCCGTGCGTCCAACTCCGTGCCTCGTCGACGCTTATCATTATCGTCGCCGGGCACGCACGACATTTCGAATCCGCTCGTTTTCCGCACGGGATCCACTGAATCATCGCGTGTGACCCGCCGGGGGTCCGCGCGCCCGGCCGGAAATGCCGCACGGCATCCACGAGAGAGGCCGAGTGTGGTCAACGCCGATTTTTCAAACGATCACGTAGAGCACGTAGGTGTATCCCTGTCCGTCGGTGTCGTTTAACAGATGTTGAAAATATCGCAGATGCGAGGATGGGACTTTCAACTCTGAAAACGATTTATGCGATTTCCAGAAAGCTCGCGGCGAGTTTCGTGCTTTTTTGCAAATCGAATTGAACGTCGAGGCGTCTGTCGCGATGATGTGGCAACTCGAGATATAATTAATAAATATATAAATAATTTCTATTGCGTGCAATTGCGTCAACGATGTTTTAGATTTTTAACTCTTTTCTACTAGTTTCGTGTTGGGCGGTAGGTGATAATGAAAATATTCTGTATAATTAAGTGTCTTCTTGTTGCATGATTTATAAATAGTATATAGAATTCCTAATGTTGTGTACATGCGACGAAATTATCTTTCGCAATAAATTATGTCATAGATAATAATGAAAATGTTCTAAATTGTCAACAGTCTCTGTTATTAAATGATTCAAATAGTATAGAATTTCTAGTATTATGTACGTAAGAATTGATGGCATTGTCTTTCATAGTAAACTATGAGACAGATAATAGTGAAAATGTTCTAAATTAACAATCCCCTTACTAAATGATTCAGATGTACAGTATGAACTTCTAATATTATGTATATATGTTCTAAATTGTTAACAACTTCCTTACTAAATGATTCAAATAGTATAGAATTTCTAATACTATGTACATACGAATTGATGAAGTCGTGTTTCATAATAAACAATGAGACAGATGATAATGAAAATGTTCTAAATTGTTAACGATCTTTTTATTAAATAATTTAGATAATATAGAATATATTAGATATAATATAGAATACATTTGTTAGACTACAGTCAATAATAAAAATGTTCTTAATTGCAACAATTCCCTTACTAAATTAGTAAGATAATACAGAATTTTCAATATTGTGATGAAATTGTCTTTTTCAACAAACAATAAGACAGACAATAACAAAATGCTATAATAATACAATGAGACAGATAATAAAAAAAGTTCTTAAATTGCTAACAATCCCTTTACCAAACGATAGAATTTCTAATATCACGTAGACACGATGACATTCTCTTATACACACACATATATATAACAATGAAAACATTCTTAATCGTTAACAATTCTCTCGTTGTTCAAAAGTGCAGCCAGAAAAACGATAGCACAAAATTTCTATCAACGCTAATAATAAATTCTATTTAATACTATTTAATGCTAATAATAAATTCATCGCGCAGGCATGACGGTCCGATCATTCTAAAACCGTCTTCCGCGACAGACACGCGTATAAGCGCACACCCATTTACTAATTCCTCCGCACCGACGGAGGAATCGCGCGGCCGACAAATGATCGGCAAATCTCTGGAAATCGATGCAACAGGGCAGCCTGGAAACGGATGCAACAACAGCTCTTGTTGGAGGAACGAGTGGAAAACCATTATCCTTAGCCGACCTCGTTCAACGATCGCCGCCGCCGTCATTGTTCCGAAACGAGCGTAGAACGACGCGCGTCGCGTCGTGGGGCCCGCCGTTCCCTCGTCATTTCTACAACGTCCCCCGATGGATTCTTCAATTTCCCGGGAACAGAGGAATCGCCCGCGGCCGATTCCTCTCTCTCGGATGTTTAGCCGTCCGAGTGGCGGTAACTCGTCGATACGGTTACGCGGGGGCGTAGCGATCCTACGAAACAAAGGACATAACGCGCACACGGGGGAATTAAACCGCTCGAATTTACAGCAGGCCGAGCTTTAAGGCTAGGAGTACTCCGTCCCGTAGTAAAATCTCTGGTTACAGCCGGGATGGACGGGTTATCGGGTTCCGCGGCTTCACGTCTAATTACCGTCGGCAGTTTTAAATGTCCCGGCTCGATGATATCGGCTTATTCGCGATACGTCCCGGCGTCGAGACTCCGTCGCGAGCTTCGTGGTTGTAAAGTAAAATGGTCGACGAGAGAGATGCTCGACGCTTTTCGAGATGCTCACGCGTGCACTCGACTTTCGGCTAACGAAGACATCAATGCGAATAAATAAATGAAAGTATCTGGTAACGTCGTATCAAGATATTCTATATAGAGGGTGTTTCCTGTAACGCGACGCGCGATTTTTCTCCTACTTACAGCCATCTGTTAAAAAGAAAAGTTTAGAACGAAACGGTACAAAGTGTACGGTAGGTATCAATAAAAAAAATTTCGAAAACTGTTTGTTTTCATAGCTAAATCAAGATCACTTTGGATGAAACAAATAGGAACACATAATTTCTTTTCCACCGTATTGAACATCAAGACGAATTCAAATGATATTTTTATTAACATGTTACTCTATTCACAGTAGTGGAAACTTGATTTAGCTGTGAAAACAAACAGTTTTCGAAATTTCTTTTATTGATACCTACTGTACACCTTGTACCGTTCGTTTTGTTTGAAACTTTTTGTTTGTCAGATGGCTGTAAGTAGGAGAAAAATTGTACGTGAAGAAACACTCTGAATCATTATAATTTAAATGATAAATGAATATGTCTAATTAATTAAATGATAAATAAACGAAAATGTCTAATGACGTTAAAGTATTCTACATGTAAATTATTGTAATTTAAATTATGATAATTGAGATAAGTAGATTTACAAAATTAGTTAATATTAATCTCGACGAGGATATCCGAATGCGAATGTTTTAAGCGAACTCGTAGAAGACGTTATAGCGTTGAAATAATAAAATTATACAATTGTTTATAAAACTTCTGTAATAAATAACACGTATTTCCTGACATGCGACTGTCATTTCGAAGATCCTGCCAAAAAGTGTTGAAGGATTGTATAACTCTGTATGGTTGCAAAATAAAGAGAATTAGGGAATTATTTTTGGAGATGAAATTATATTTTATTGAAAAAACAATATATACTTCTTATTATATATATATGCTGTTAATAACTACTAAAAATTTTAACCAGACGTAGAATCATGGCAGTCGCTTGGACATTTTGTTGCTTCGTCAAAACACCAAATTTTATCTAATGCGAACTTTTTAAATTTCACGTTGACGCTTTCTCGGCGGGATGCTTGAAATGACAGTGTAAGAAATATTATTCATAAATATATTTCGTGTAAGAAATACTATTCATAAATATATTTCACAAATAATCGTACAATTTTGTTACTGTACCATTTTCATTTAACTAATTGTAATTTTATGAATATACTACAACTGGATCGAACCTGTCCATACGATTGTAAAAAAAAAAAAAAGCTAAAATATTCGACAAAAGAAAAATCCACGTAGCACAGTACAGCCGGGTCGAGTTATGCGAGAGCGTAAAAGCTAAGTTAAATTGACGTTTAATTAAATTAGATGCAACTTTAAATTTCGCGAAGGTTCATTGAATTATGTAGGTTTAATTAAATTATGTCTCGTCAGTGCCGCGAGAGCCAGAGTTTCGCTTTAATGGGTTTAAAATCAAGAAGTTCGGTGTTCTGTTACCTTGTACCATCTATTATAGATCGTTGTACTGTTTGCCACGGAATTCTGCGTGGGCGAAATTTCACTTGGACTGAAGTTCGATTCAGTTGCGCGGAAAACCTCGAAAGCCTGTCAAAATTTCAAAATGGCAAATACAGGACGATTTATGCTCGAATAGTCGGACGAAAAAATTCGAAATTTTCCCCAATAATTCGATTTGAAATCGAATCGAACGAGCAATGCGATTTCCAGCGTAAACACGATCGTTTAATTAATAATCGTCAAATACACGTTTAAAGTACGTTTGAAATCGATAGAGGGAAACGTTGTAAATGATCGAGGACACAGGCCGGACAGGTCCAGAGCCGCGAAATGTTTACCCGTTACAGCAACAGCGAGCGTGAAACCGGTAATTAAATCGAAAGAAATTAAACGAACGTTCACGCTGTGCCGGCACGGTGCTCGTAATTAGTATTTTAATTGCTACACGTGGCCTGTTGGCTCGCGTTTACGAGCAAAAGCCATCGTTGTTCAATCACTTGTGACGTGCTATTGCGCTTGGCAATAATTATTGTTTTCTTACTTAGACGAAGACGTGCAAGCTGGACCTTCGATTATATAGATAAAATATGGTGAAAGACAACTTGTTTAAAAACCGAATGCATATATTATGTACACATACGCTCGTGCCTGGAAGTTTGAAACAAAAGTTAAGACAAATACTTCTTAACAAGTAAATAAATATTTTACTTGTTATAATTATATTTATGTACCATTCGCGTAGCAAAAGAATACTTGCATTTGCTGTTGAAATAAAATTTAAACGAAACAAGAAACAAGTTTGTAATTTAAACACAGTTTGGAATACTTTAGGGCAAAACAATGGAGAATTTCTATCAATTGTAATTTATTTAATGAAACGACACAATTTTATAATAAAATATGATTTAACAAAAAAATCAGTTAGAAAATTTCGTCGTTTTATTATGATTTTTTTTTTTCTTCTTTTGTTTCAATTTCACAGCAAATGCAAGCTTACTCCGCTTTCGTCGGGTATAAAAAAATAACTAATTGTAAGCACACGAGTGTATGTTCTGAGAACGAGGGTTGACAATTAAAATCTATCAGAATTCTATCGTTCTCCCCCTGCTAAAACAAGAGTTTGTAAAAAAAAGATTCGCCTGTCACGTGGAAAGAAGGTAGGAAATGAAACCGTCACAATGAACCCGCGGACAGTGTAGAGCTGGCCGGAATAATTCGCGCAATTAGAGACTGACGAGCGTAGGCAACGGTGCCACTTATCGCCGAAACGATAACAGACAACCGTTTCGTTGGCACGAAACGTGCATGCCACCTTCTCCACAATTTTTCCCTTCTTTTCCCTTTCTCGCGAAACCGATGAGCGATCGCCAGGCGCGATGGCTTAATTGTCTGTCCCGGTCGGTATACGAGCGATATCTTCATACCCGCGAACGCAGGAAGAAGCAGCGGAGGGAAACAGCCGAGGGAACAAGTGGCCGTCCATTCGCAATTAAAGATCGCTAATGAGACGTATGCAAATACCGGGTGGCTCGTTAAAACTTCCCTCACTCTCTCCTTGTCGCCTCTAGCGCGGAGATAGTTCTACAATCGGACGTTTCCTCCCTCCTAGTTCTAGCAATTAGCGGGGCGCGACCGCCGGTGAAGATTTTCGAACGACCGCCTCGGACAAGCCTTTTGCGCGACACGAAGAGGCTGAAATTTCAATGTCGATCGAGTACGTTTCAGTTCGGGGAGCTGTTTGAGTTTGACGGTCAAACGGAAAGATTGGGTCGTTTTTTCAAGGGAGAGGGTAGAACGAAGAATCAACTGAGTTGAACTGGGAACAATTTGAGATACAGACGCACGTGGATTACGGACGTTTGAATATTTAAATTTTCGTATTTAATATAATTTTGTGGTTAAAATTGTTCAATGTTAAGTTCAAATTTTCGTAATTTGCTTAGTTAAATAAAAAAAAGTTACTCCCATATATTAATAAATATTATATATAATATTGTGGGATGAGGAAATTCCAGAATTTTCTTCAATGTCTATTAATGGTAGCCAGTTGTCTCAAGTAGAGAAAGTTAAACCTGGAACTTGGGATTGTTTTATAGCTAGCCCTCCAAGCCTAGCATTTAAGATATTAAGGGTACGGATGGGTTTGTCTGGATATGAATGACGAATTTTTGTGCAGATGAGGAAAAAAGGTAGTGAATTGCGAGCCGTGAAAGTGAGAAGACAGAGAAAGCTGTGAGAATTTTGAGTGAGCGAAGATTGAATGTAAACGTAGCGATTAAGAGAAAATAGTGTAAAACGTCACTTTAAAATCATCATTAAACGAATTTTCTTTTATTTAACCTTAAATAAACAACCGTGTTTTACCAGATTCCTACAATATAGTAAACATAACTAAACTACTCCATCGATTGACAGTTTTAACACCAAAGAATTGTTGGATTCCATGTAATGGAGTCAACAAGCTTACAATTTAGAAGAGTTTATTCCCTTACAATCGTGGTCGTGTATGAAATAGAATGATATAGAATGATTTACAATGTTTAATGCTCTTGAATATGATGTAGAATGATTTAGAATGTTTGATACTTTTAATGATATAGAATGTCTTTATAATGATTTAGAATGTTTTGTGCCCTTAATGATACAGAATGTCTCTATAACGATGTAGAATGTTTTATGCCCTTAATGATATAGAATGTCTCTATAATGATTTAGAATGTTTTATGCTCTTAATGATACAGAATATCTCTATAACGATTTAGAATATTTTATGCTGTCGAATGGATAAAATATTCTAAAGCATGTCCTTATATATATTTGGTTATCATCAAGTGGAAGGAGAAAGAGCACAGATGACCAATTACTGGATCTTGCCGTTATGACTAACCATTCACAGTCCACTTTTATGTGCTTTTATTGCTAGCTCATTGTTAGTATTTGCATAGATTCAATATTGTCCTTGGTTTGGTCATCCAACAGGATATTTGCATTAGTACAAATTTACGCTAATTGACTTCTGAGCCTCTTATAAGATTCTTAATCGTTGCCCGCGAATTATACCCCCGGCGTTTTATAACACACATTTCGTTTAACAACTGCACCAACATATTTCGACTCAAACGAAAATCGTTCCTTTTCTAACGATATAACTTATTACGACGCTCGATTTATTCCGTTTCCCTCCGGTTAGGCCATTTCCGCGGATTCGACAAGAGAGATTTCCTTCCGACGTCTGCGCTGGCGGAGAATCTCTCCATCGAGAGCAAGATGGACGGACGAACGCGGCGAGAAAGAAAACAGAACGGGAACGTGGGAGGGCCGAGAATGAAGTCGATCCCTATCGAAATGTAAATTCGCCCGGCGTTGCCGTGACATTACTTAAGGAACGTACGGCCGGGAATTCCGTTTTCGAGAGGAATGGACGAGGAAGAAATTAGATAGTCCCCGAGGAATCCCATTACACTCGGCCGGGAGAGGGGGGAGTGTCCCGTCCGCCGCGAAATAACATTCCACGCGGGTGTGCAGAGCCCGCGAAATGCAAAACGTGCTCCGTCGATTTCGTTCGATTTCTATCCGGGTGTCCCGGAGGTCTCTTGCCGACGTGGCCGCCTCTTCCCTTTGTTTACGGGCGTCCGGGAAATTTGGTGAAACTTCGCCAGCCACGGGGTGAATTCCCCCCTCCCTCCCGTCTTTCGTTATCGCGGCTGCTGATCGCGGGATTATTTCGAGAAATTGAAACTGTTCCACCGCTATGGCGGCGATAGCATCTAGTCTTCCTCTCTTTTCTCTCTTCTTTTGTAGAATTTTCTCATTACGGAGAAAATTCTATACACACACAAACGCACGTATACACGTGTAACTTGAAATAACTACACGTGAAATAACATTCAAATTGTGCGCCTAATGAAAATTTGTTTGATAAGAAAAGTTGTGTGGTCTTCATGGTAAAGTATCAATTTCTTGTGGATTTCGAAATTTACAAGGTTATCTCTGGTTCTTTAAACCGGACTTTACGTTTTCAAGAATAATTTGGAAGAATATTAAATTTCAAGTAAAAAAGTATCACGCTGGCCAAGTTTCTAACCACCTAATGGATAAGGAGGATGAAAGCTGCATAGAGCATTAGAATCGTTTGTTCGTCACACGTTAATAACTATTTCAATTTTTTTTTCTTTTAATTTTTCACGCCGAGAATCTTTTGTCGCGAAATTGCAACATTTTCTCAGTTTCAAGTATATTCAAGTATAACCCAGGCAGAGCAAATAATAAATTCATTACTTCTCAATCATTTCTATCCAGCGACATCACACCGACGAGTTCAAAAAGAAAGCGACGAATTGTACGTGTACGATTCGGTCGCTCGTTATGGTCCGCACTCAGCCAGCGCACGTGGTTAATACAGGGAAGCTACAAGGAGCGATACCAATAATCGAACTTGCGAAATTTAATTTACCTAACGTTCAAAGGGAACCGGGAGGGAACTATCACACTTGTCCTCTCGGTGTTCCAGCGTGGCTCCTTGACTGACAAGTGAGTCTAGACAGATATTCCCTCGCGTGCGCCAGCCATTTTCCCTTCCGCCTAATTTTCTTCAACGTCACAACACACAGGATAACAAGGACCTCCTTAATTAATTAATCAAACTGCGAGCACCGAACGCTCAAAATTCAGTCGGAAGACAGGTTTGGTTCTCTCCGCGAACTTGGTAAACCCACAATCTATCGTAGCTTCTATCTAATAACGTAACGACGGTTCACGTGACAATTCACTGGTTTGGGTTAGGTTTAGCCCCTTTTAACACATTCGCGGATTTTTCGCTTTTTTAATTCACCCATTGCCGGTGAAAATGAAGAAAATTTGAAGCTAATCTCTGACGTTAAAGCAGGTATATTCTATAAATTCTTCTGTAAATAAACACTAAACCGTGGTGCATACTTTAATTCTAAGCAAACAATAAACTATTTTTTATTATCATGTTTATTTGAAAACACGCGACACGTATCTCGAAGAAAGAAGTGGAAAAATGAAATTTAATTTCTGCCACGCGTGACAAATCGCCAAACAATGACCTTTGCACGAAGGAACTCTACGGAATTTGCAACTGATCTGTTAACGTTGCATTCAGAAACAGAGTTTTCAGAGGCGTAAGTTCACGTCAGCAGCGACCATGATTCAGTATTTGCAAAGACGTGAATTATACGGCAGCGGCAACCAGCAATAGAATTATAATAATAATAGAAATAATAGAAAAGATGTGAATTGGTAAATCTATCATTTATCGTAGCTTCCATCTAATAACGTAACGACGGTTCACGTGACAATTCACTGGTTTGGGTTAGGTTTGGCCCTTTTTAACACATTCGCGGATTTTTCGCTTTTTTAATTCACCCATTGCCGGTGAAAATGAAGAAAATTTGAAGCTAATCTCTGACGTTAAAGCAGGTTTGACAAAAATTAGAAAATTCGTTTTGAAATATTGGTTGTTTGAAATGAAGAACTTTCCATTACAGAAGTGACAAATGGAAAAGTGCAGAAAAATAAAATATTTTGATGGTTATTATATTCTATAAATTCTTCTGTAAATAAACTCTAAACCGTGGTGTTGCATACTTTAATTCTAAGCAAACAATAAACTATTCTTTATTATCATGTTTATTTGAAAACACGCGACATGTATCTCGAAGAAAGAAGTGGAAAAATAAAATTTAATTTCTGTCACGCGTGATAAACAATGACCTTTGCACGAAGGAACTCTACGGAATTTGCAACTGATCTGTTAACGTTGCATTCAGAAACAGAGTTTTCAGAGGCGTAAGTTCACATCAGCAGCGACCACGATTCAGTATTTGCAAAGAATTTATGGCAATAGCAGAAATAGAATTATAATAATAATAAAAATAATAGAAAAGATGTGAATTGGTAAATCTACCCCCTATCGTAGCTTCCATCTAATAACGTAACGATGGTTCACGTGACAATTCAACTGGTTTGACAGGAAGAAAAAGGGTCCGCGATAAGAGAAAACAGGGTTCGGACGGTTCGTTGGACGATGGTCCCAAAGACGGGGAGGATCCTGGCAATGCGTTATCTTGCTCTGAGACGCCGGTCCACCGCACCAGAAGATCGTTTAGATAACGATCGAGAGGCCCGTCGGAGGAAACGAAGGGGAAGAAGGGAGAGTCCGAGAGCGAAAAGATGAGCGGCTCGATGTAACTAGGCAGACAGCCGTTTCCATCTTACTCGTGGCCATTCTCGTTCAAAGTCTCGGCCTCGTTTCACGGAAATATCTCACTCTGCATTTTTAATTCACGGCGCAATAGTCGAAACGCTCAGGTGGCAGTTTTTACTCTGCATATCTTTCGGCTGTATTATATAACGTGCGATATGTTCGTTATTCGTATATATAGTGTGATAAAATACTCGGGACAAAGAAATCATTATTGATATTAAAAGATTTACACTTTATGTATCTAAATTTATTCGAGAGTTTTACTATGTTTCACTATGTGTTACAATGGTTTGGTTATATATACTACAATGAACAGACAGGTTCATTTCTTCTGTACGGTGTGTTAAAATACTCGGGGCAAAGGAAATCTACACTTTTGTATCTAAATTTATTCAAGAGTTTTCGGTTATACTATACACACTACTATACAATAGACACGTTTGTTTCTCGTGTACAGCTGAAGTACTCGGGACAAGGAAACCATTATTGATATCAGAAGAACTACACACTATGCATCTAAACTTTTAAAGCATTCATTTCTGAGTAAAAGATTTCAGCAATTCAGGAAACAATTGCAATTTATGTGGTTCGTTTGAATTCTCTCTTATTTTACAACGAATTAAACGTTTCAATCTACACGCAAACGAGCAAAGTGTTGAAACAAGAAGAACCGAACAACTCCGTTGTCTAATCGCGTCTAATCCCCATTTCGCATTCACAGACGCACGATTCCCCCGTGAAAATTCCCCGTCCCCTCGATTTCCTAATTATTCCCTCTGAGCCATCCACGTTCTCTAAACAATCGCCTTCGCGACGCTTGAAACTCACCGTCATCCCGAGAGCGTCCAGATTCTCTCCCATCTGTCAAGCAAAATGCCAGCTCGAAGCCAAAGAAGTGTCATCACGTGATCATCCTACGATCAGGAGCGACGAAGCGCCACGATTTCCCAAAATTCCCCGAAAACTGCGACAAGGACTATAAGAACGTAACAGAAATAATGGAAAAAAAATATAACCTTCAAATTTGTGTCTTCATTCTGTACGATTTATTGTTAGAGTCAAGCCTAGTTGACCGATACAACACTCGGGAAACCATTCTTTCTACCGTAACACTCGAGATAATTTCTTACTCAACCACGTTGCGCTGGCAGCTGATTGGGGACCATAACGAGTGACCGAATCGTGCACAATAATTCGTCGATTTTTTTCTCCGAACTCATCGGTGTGACTCATCACTGGACAGAAACGATCGAGAAGTAACAAATTTATTTATCACTTGTTTTGCCTGGGTTAGCTACTAAAATGCTTAAACATACTTAAAACAATGAGAGAATATTGGAATTCTAGAAGAGATTAAAGGATTATTGGCGAACCTTCGAGCTAATCATATCCTCTCCGACCAGTCGATACTTATTACTTACAACTTAGTTAGTTTACAACATAGAAACTCATAGTCTGTAATAGTTTGTCGAAATTGTCGAGAGATGAGACACATCCACCGTGACGGAATTAGCAGACGCGGAATTAGCAAAGAACACGGATCTCACACACACACGCGGGCGATCAACGTAATCCGTATCGGAGCTGCAGCAGCACGGAAACCCCTTCGAGATCCTGTCCGCCCTCTGTCGAGATCGATGCGCCGCGAGTCCCACTCGGATCCTGTTCTCTCTCGGATCCGGTCGCGTCCAAAGCAGCGGAAGGGTTGTCTTTGCGTTAACTCGACGCGCAGTAAACATCGACGTCCCACGGAATTGTTGTTGTCTGAGGCTGTTTCCACGGGAAACTACCCCCCCTGTACGTCGTCGCGAGATGGGGGTGGCCGGCGGCCATCTGCATTTGCGGTTTGGGGCCACCGAACGGTCCGGACAGTTTTATCGTTATTGCGGCTTGCCTTTCTCCGTCGAACATGGAACGTTTCCTTCGCGCCACGGCTGAATACGGATGATAACGGAACGGATTCTTTCGGGGCGAGTCCGAAACGATTTAGGTGCTGCTCGATCGGTAAGTTCTTGGTTGGAAACTCGCGACCAAGGAGGAATTGACGACCCACTGCAGCAGGTAGGTATAAAGCGTGGCGTCTTAGACGAGTGTCTGGCGAGCGATAAACATATCCGCGAGAGGCGTTTGGTTTCTAACGACAGATCTTTAGGTTAGGATGGTGGTTGCTGCGGATGGCAAGTGTCTTTCTCGAGGATTTCTTTTTTTCCATTCCGTTGGAAATGTCACGATGCAGACAGAGTTGTAATCGAAGATTATTATTAATTTAATAGTCGTTCATCGCAAAATGATTATATTTTTACGATTATGTTGGTATCGGTAGTTTGGTTTTGTTAACAACATTGTGTAACAACATTTTGTAGAGACTACATATTTATTATCGATAATCTGATTGATCAGAATCGTTGTAATTAAAGATCACGATTAAATTAATGATTATTGATGATAAAATAATTACATCTTTGATCATAATGTATATTATCAGTAATTTACATCTATCAACAACATTATATACGTTTTGTAAAAACTAGGTATTTATTATTTGCATTGTTTTGAAATGCATTGCAGAACTCTGTAATTTCATTTCAGGATTTGTTTCAGATAGTTAAACAATTTTTGGTACTATAATTGAGTTATTTATATAATTCTTGAGTCGTTATTGGCCGTTGAAGATTTTGAGATTCTTCGTTATGATACGTACTCATTCTAGTACCAGAAATATATATTATAAAGTATATGTTTAACAAATTATTATAAATTCATCGTGAAATTCCTTTCTCAAAATTTCAATATTGCAGAAAATTAATAATAACGCGCTCGAGAAGGTAACGTCATTATCGCACATTGTGCGATACGTTCAGCCCGAGGAAATAAATAACGAAAAAAAAAAAAAAAAAAACAGTGAGAAGAGAAACGTAAATACAATTTATAAATACAATTTCGATAATTTTCGGCTTGAGTAAACTCCGTTTATCGGCATTCGATACATTTTTCTTTTTTTTTTTTTTTCTTTTTTTTGCCCCAGCCATGAAAATCAGAGTTTATTATCGCGGTGTCGAGAGACTTGACGATTCCCGTGAAATATTCATCGACATCGGTCGATAAATCCGCCGTCGGCGCAACAAGTTAAACGCAGAAGCTTCTACTCGCTTTCGCTCACCCTCTTCCCCGGACGAGCGTGCCGATAAATAATTAACTCGTAGCCCAGATCGACGTTCGGAACAACTAGCCAACTACAATTAATAACTACCTATAACACTCGCCGTTGTAAAAGTAAATCAATGCGTGGCTAATAAAATTGTAATTTTTGCCAGCTTCGTGCGAGATGAAAGAACTTCGATAGACAAAACAAAGCGTGTAGAAAGCGTGGAGTAAAATTTAGGAGAAAGTGAAGGAAGCGTAGTCAGCTAAATTAACTTGCGAGAGATTATTTTCCAAATTCAAGTTACGTGTGCAGGGAACGTATTAAAAGGTGTACGCGTTAATTTTTGTCGCCAGTTTTCAGGCAATAAAAAAATGTTTCAAACAAAATTTTTTGAGTATTTGTTGGACTATATGGTTCCGTATTTTTAAATCTCAAAAAAAAAAAAGAAAAAAATTGCTTTTTACGTGAAAAAAAGAGTCAACGTCACCTTGACTTTTCTACATGGCACCGTATGTTTTTGATATCATAGGATTGTTGCTGATGTCGAGACGAACTCAACAGTGTATTGCACTGTGACTTTGAAATGATACAAAGCTCCGCTCTGTGTATTAGATTGTTCGTTGTCGCTATAATTACGCTGTCTCCGTTTAGTTTCGTCGCTTTCCATATTATGCATTCCCATAATTAATAATTCTTCATTAAAATTACGTTTGTACAAAATTTTCGTGTCACAGTATAATACACTGTTGAATTCGATATCAGCAACGAATGGTGCCAATTTGAAAAAGTCAAGGTGACCTTGACTTCTTTACGTAAAAAGTATTGTTTTGAGATTTAAGAATATGGGAACAAGTAGCCCACCAAATACTAAAAAAAAGTTTTGTTTGAAACACTTTTTAATTGCGCTACCGGAAATGGCTAGAAAACTTAACGCGTACACCCTGTACATATATATATATATATATACATGTGTGTGTGTGTGTAAAGAGAATATTCAAGAAGTCTTGTTCTTTTCGAAAGGCAAGATCTGCTTCTCAAACAAAACATGTTTCCCAAAGGGGACGGAAGCAACGGGGGTGGGGGGCCACGGTTAAAAAACGATCTCCGTAAATCTGTCTGCAGAGTTCCGCCCTTCGGATCCCCGGTTCTCGAAAGATAAAGTCAATACGATAAAAGGAACGAAGTTGGCGAGCGCGGAAGACGTCACAAAGAATGCCGATAAAACGTCATCGCCGGTGTCGTCTGCTATTGTTCTTGATCGGATCCGAGTTGCCTAGCTTCGATTTCCGACGCCGCTGATCCATCGTTGGTCCGCCGTTTCCCTCAGGAGAAGCGAGACGAGGAGAACGAACGAGTCGACGACTCCACGTCCGTGGAAGCTCGAACGAGGGGATTTCGAGTGGAAAGGTGTACGTAGCTTCAAACCCGATCAGAACCCCCAATCGATACAAATTTCCGGCACGCTTCCTCGATACTCGAACTCGTCGTCGAGTCATCCACCGGCGACGGCAATATTTACGAGCGCGTCCTTCCATTCGAGACTCGACCATTTGCAACTTGAAATTCCAAACAGAGTTGTCTCGCGACTCGGAACAGTTGAAATAAAATCGCCGGCTCGTTTGATACAACGAACGAAACGGGAGGTTCGATTTAGAAACATGCGCGCCGATATCAAAGACACGAAGTGAGAATTCTCGGAAATACGTTCGGTTTACACGTATCCAGAGTTTGAATTTATTTGAACTGTTCCTCCCCCTCCCGAGGAAGTCAAAGGAGTCGAAAATTCTTTGATCGTAAGATGTTGATTCAACGTGTTATTCAACGTGATTGATTTTATATTATGGCTCGAAAACATGGAGAAAGAGTACACGGTTCGTCGAGAAGTGTGAAAATAGACGGAAGGAATGCCTCCTCTCTTTGAAAAACACTCTTTCTTAGATAGATATTCCACCGAATATTCCGCGAAAATACGTACACACACGTGTATCGAATATCTTCTTGAACGTGATCCCAAATTTCACCAACACGATCGCGATAATTGAATATCAACTGTGATAACAGTGTCTCTCAACTCGGTGTTAATGAAATTTCGAAGGACAAGTGGTAATGGAATTTCTAAGGACGAGTGATAATGGAATTTCTAAAGCTTTGCATCACACGGATATAATACATTCATAAAGTTTCTCGCAAGCGCTACGAATGACTCATCGTGTACAGGGTGGAAAGAAACGTTTGTCCCTGGTGTCATAGATGAATTCTTCGATTTGATGGAGAACCTGCCTTGACCATGAATTTCAAAGTCAAAATTTTTTCCTTTTTCATTATATTCATCCAAAGAAACACAGATCCTAATAGTTCCTTTGAAAAAATGACAAAAACACTACGGACGCCTGCGTGCTAACAGCGACTTTATTTTTACATAATTTTCGTATTTGGTTTCGCCAACATTTGATTTATCATAGCTGTAGCATCAGTGTGAGTCTGAATAATCAAATGATAAAACTAACTTCGACATTGTTCGAAATATAAACACTACGTAACATAGATACGCAGTCAGAATCATAAAGTCGCTGTTAGGACGCACGCGTAAGAAACTTTTTTACCACCGATCTTCACGATGAGTAAAATACACTGCAAAAAAAAAAAAAATTTCAATCTTTAAAATTTAAGGTCAAGGTCAATTTTGCGACAGGTCCTTCACACGTATGTATCTCCATCAAATCGAATGTGTAGAATTCATCTACGATAACCATCTGGACAAACTTTATTTTCCACCCTGTACATACATTCCACGCGATAGAGTTCCACGAAAAGATACGAGACCACCGCGCTGTTCCAATGTATTTTCGTTACCTCGCTTGGCTGCCATTTCGCTGCCAATAATAAATCGGTAATTAAACCGGGACTAATCGCGAAGTGCACGCATTCGAAGAAGGGAACAACGTCCCGGTGGGAAACGGAGAGCGAGACGTTGTTCCCGGGAACTGCGACGCGATCGAACCGAGAGGAAAAAAAAAAAAAATAAAAGAAAAACAACGCCGATAACGCGGCCGTCGTCGACGTTTCCCCGTCGAACGTTTAACGCGTCGCGTCGAGTTGCGTCGCGGGGCCACCCGCGGCGATCTACGACGCGATCCGGAGTTAATTTGTCGCTTGATCGCCGATTCGTGGCACCCGCGGGATTTCACGGGACGGGAAACTCGCCGACCTCCGACACGCCATAAGGCCCGACGCGGTTTAATGCAACGCCATGCGTGTCCCCTACTTTCTCCCCTCCACCCACCACTTTGTCATTCCACGCAGTCGATCCGCAGGCTGGATTTATATCCCGGATGATTTATCCCGTCGATAGCTCCCATCGGGAATTTTGCAAGAATTTTGAGAAACACGATGACTGGAAACAGGATGTGATGGAATGACGGTGGTTGTTTTCGGGGTAATAATGGTTTATCACGGCAACGAGGCACGGTGTCGGGTTGTTTGTTGAATAATTATTTCAACTAACATCGATCTGTCTGGCGTGACGTTCCTCCAACAAGATCGTTTTCCAATGAAGTGACAAAGTTGCAAAGATTCAGAAAGGAAAATTATAAGTATAGGACAAGTACTGTAGTTGGTACTGAACGATAGTTTATACGAAAAGAAATCTGTCGATGATATAGCGTTAATGCACAGTAGATAGAGAAAGTATTCGTGCACTTGACGAAAGATTGCCGATACTTACGATCTTTGTAATTTCGTGAGAAAAATTCGTGGAATAAACTTTGAGAAATCGTTGGAAAGGGGAAGGTTGCTTTAATTCTGAAGGTTGTTACTGGATTTTAGCTGCAAAGAAAAAATATTCTTTGGAAAAGACGAACTCGATACATACTGTGAAAGTAGAGAGTTTATGCTTGAAACAGCGTACAAATCTAGATGGCGTGCAAATACTCTCTATATTAACACTTCGTGGATTTGAGTTTAAATTGTACAGGGAATTTTAACAAATTTTACTATTCTATCAAAGTACAATTTTTCATCAATTGAGAAATTATCAAATTTCTCTACTTTGTTTAATCGATTCGACGAACGAGCGGCTCAAATACGCTTTTTATACTCTATCTGCTTGAAACCGCTCCAAGTATACTTGAAAAATCGCCAGTCTACCCGCTTAGACGATCATTTAGATAAAAGTACCAACTCGTACAATTGGACAAACTATAAAAACACCATCGGGGGGGGGGGGGGGGCGTATCTAGCCGCGCGTATCCAGAAACGTAAAACCAATCTCTCGTCGAGGAATCTTTCGTGTTCCATAATCATCGCCGGAGATCACCGTTCCCCCCTTCCCATTTCCAATTAAAAGATCTCGATTTCTCCGATCCAATCAGAGGGCCCTTCTTACGAGAGCAATTGGGTAAGAGCTTGCACCGCGGAGCAGGAATAGTTCCCATTCGACGGAAACACGCGTCACCCCCATAAACCAAACCCTCCCCTCTCCCAAAGGGGGTGACGGGCGGTTCGATGGCCGCAATTGCGCAAACGGGGGTCGTTCCTTCGTTCGCGTGCGTTCGCACTCGCCGCCGGTAACTCGATATTTCCCGTTAGTTTCGTAATCCGTGGATTTTCCGAGCCATCTGCCACCGCTGTTGGTACAGCCACCACCGACTCGGGTCAATTCGGACCAACGAAACGGGGAGAGTGGGTGGAGGGGGCACATGGCGAGTTCATTTTCGCGAACCCCCCTTCGGCCACTTGCGCCACTTCCCCATTTCTCCGGCAATTACCGCGCCGAACGCGATCGTACGGTTAGGGGAGAAAGATCGACAGAGATCGGGTTCCTCTTTGGGGCTGCGGGAACGCGAAGACAAGTCCGGGGTGGATCGTTGGACGTTAACGCGCGTACCCTGTGCCAACCCTCCGCTCGACGGTGACACGAACTGTAAAATTGGCGGTGGAATTCACCGAGGTCGGTTCACGGATTACGGAGTAAAGAGAAGCTCGATGTTTTCTTGCGGCTTCGCTCGGAACAGAACCACCGGATAAATATTTTGTATCGGTGACAGAGAGAGAGAGAGGGGGGGGGGGGTGGAAATGTACGAGAACGTCTCTGCTTATCCCAAGGCCTGACTTGGAAATTATGATTTATTAAAATTGTGATCAACCATGATTGTTAAATAATATTAAATATTAATATAATATTATAAATCTTCTAATATTGGGAATCTTCATCACGAAAATCGGACTTTTGGGTACCGGACATTGATAAGGAAACCAGAATCGAACTAAACGTGAATTATTTCAGCATCATATCTTCATTTATTGTATCTCTTTTTAATATTATTATCATTTATAATTCAAATAGTAGAATATCATAAGTCGTAAATTGTTGTGCGTCTGATACGTTTAAAAGTCGTTTAAAAAANTTTTTTGATTTTAAGGTCCGTATCATTTATATCACGTATTGAAACATATATATTAAATACTTATTTACAATTTATTTCAAAAGCAAAGAAATCATCATCTCGACAGAATCATTAAAATTAACATATTTAAAATTACATGAAGAACAATATCGAACATATTATATCAAGCCATTTATATCGTCTGCTCTCTTCTACGGATCGAGCGACTCGAGGAAGGGGGTAATGTAGCGATCTCTACTTCGAAGAATTTAGATCAACGACATCTATGTTCCGTCGAGATGTGTATTTAATATAAACAATATAATATTATAAATATTAGGTTATTATAAATATAATTATTATTATTAATAATATAATATTATAAATGCTAGATTTAATAAATATAGTATTATAATATAATATAATAAATATAATATTATATTTATTATATATTATATTATATTATTTAATTTATTATTAAATAATATACTATATATTATTATTATATTATATTATATTATTATACTATATTAAATATTAATATTATAAAATATTAATGCAACAACTTAATGGATTGATAATAATATTGAATTATTATTGATACATGACGATAATATTATATATTTATCCTTTGTCCTTGGAAACATTTTTATTCGTCATCATTTGTACCAGCAATTTAATTATTGACGAAGCAATGAGTGAAACAAAATGATATAGCATTGGAAATAACCATTCGAATGGTATTTACTATTATGAAATTTTATTGATTGCTCTTTATTATACATATTGAGTTTAAAAAGCAATTATTAATATGGACTACGGGTTTTCTAGAACAAATATATAATATATAGAGGTGAATGATGCATACTTTCAATCTCCACCATTTTATAAATTTTCGTAAAAAAAGACTAATTTACGCAAATTATTCTAAAGAATGTCTGACGATTGCCTCTCTATTCTCAGGAATTTCGTCTTCTGAAATTCTTTTCATTTATTCTTCTCACACATCCATACTAATACATTATGCCAAGCTATACACTACGTTCATTATAATTATCATATAATTATGTCTTGCAATTATAAAAAGAAGATTGTCCAAGTTGTTAACCAGACTTAGGATCAACAGAATATTCGATACTATAATTTTCAGCACACCTTATGAGCCATGCTGTACATTTTCGCCTTAAAAAAGCTCTGCGACTGTGGGATTAAAGAAAATTGCGAAACTTTCGTTTTAAAACGAACGATTTAAAATCGTAATTATTATACAACGCAACTCCACTCGAGATAACCGAGGAATCGCAATTAGGAAGTATTTAGAACGGATTTACAGCAAACATGGTGCTCGTGCCACGAGTAGCTCCGTTTCAGCAGAGCAGTGTAGAAAGAGAGAGAGAGAGAGAGAGAGACCTCTAGTTCGAGGATTTCTCTCGTTAAAGAGCAGAGTGAACGGGGCGCACGGTTGCTGACGCGCGGATCGGGAAGCATAAATCAGGATCTAGGCGAGCTATCAAGGGCGTGGGACTCGACGAAATCTTCTTAGAGCAATTTGCAGTACAAACGAGCCGAGCGCCCGAATAAAAGGGTCGTTTATGAAACGCGACGAAGCAAAACGCGGCTCCGTCGGCTCCCGGCCGCGGCAAGAACAGATCAACATCTCCAAAACTGCGAGAACATGGAAATTATTTGCGAAACGGATTATATAAGTCGTCGCGATTTCGTTTGCGAAATTTTACGAAAGAGAAACGTATACGCTCGGTGTGTGTCGCTACTTTTCTACAGGGTGGAATGAAAAAGTTTCCCCGTGGCCATCATTGATGAATTGTTTCCTTCTTTTGCATTGTATTCTACTCATTACGAAGGTAAAATTTTAAATTGAATCACAGATCGCAATGGTTCTTTCGATAAATGGCAAAAAAGTTTCTTGATTCATTTGAACACTGCAGATGCGTGAGTTCTAACAGCGACTTTATAGTTCTGGACGCGTACACGTCTATGTTAGGTAACGTTTATATTTATCGAATGATGTTAATAGTTGGTTTTATCATTTGCATATTTAGACTCGTACTGATGCTACTACTGTGATAAATCAAATGTTAGTGAAACCTAGTACGAAAATTATATAAAAAAATAAAGTCGCTGTTAGCACGCAGCGTTAAATGATCAAAAAAACATTTTTGCCATTTTTCGTAAGGAAACTATTAGGATCTACGGTTCCTTGGAAAAGTTTCACTTTCGTGATAAGCAGAACAGCGATGCAGAAAAGCATTTTGACCTTGAAATTCAAGGTCATGATTAATTTTTGCGGTAACTTTCCTTTACATGTATTCCCATCAAATTGAAAATGTAGAATTCATCTGCAAATTCTTTCCACTCTGTATTTGAGATCGATCGATCGAGACAGAAACGGAATTGCCAGAATTACCTATGTACTTGAGACTCGAACGCTGTGTGAAATCCTCGACTCGGAGAATTTTCAGCTTCGCGACTAAACGCGACCGAGTAAAAATCTACAGTTACGTCTCGCTTCGAACAAAGGCGGAACACTGAATCGCTCAACACCGTAATTATGTCAGAGAGAAGCTAAAGCTCGCGGAGATTTTTGCAGAGAGGCGGAATATAATTCCAGCGAATTATAAACTCGCTCGCGAATTGTAAAAACCGTGAGAGAGTGTGCGCGCGGGACGAGGCGGGAGGAATTTCAAAAATTGCAGCGAACCGTGAAAAAAGAAAATCGTGGACGGTCGCGAAATGATGAAAAGGATGGTGGAAACGCGCGGAAAATTACCGACACTCGGCGTGGAAGGAATTGTAGACGGCAGTTTGAAAAGCGCAAACAGCGGGAGGGGCAGAATGTCGCAGGAAATGGCAGAAACTCGTAGAAGATTGCCGAGCGGTATGAAAACTGCGGGATAACGTGGAAAAACGGATGGTAGAAGTGTGCGCGCGATTGTTGAAATCGTGAAGCGGCGGGAGTCCACAAATATTGAAAATCATTGTGAACGAAGATTTCGCGCAGAGTTGCTGAATTGCGAAAAATAATTTCAACAAGAAGGCCACGAGAGAAGAATCGTGGAAAACCCGTAACAGGCTTTACTCTCCAAAGTAGACCATTCTGTAGATCGTACACATCCTTTTGGGGTGACTGAAAGTGAAGAGTGAAGTAACATTATTATTTCTATCCATCTATCTACTTAGTATAGTCTCCAATGACGAACAGTCTCATTGAACAGTAAAGTTTTTCTCAAAAATTAAATTCCGTGCGAGAAATATTTTGACTAATCTTTCAGATCTGTGTTTGCAATTCTGTTGCAACTGAATGTGAACATGCATGTAAAACTCGCGGCAAGTGAACCGTTGTAGATGAGTCTACATGTGTATAAATACTTTTAGTGTTGAACAAGTATTTTTTATGTTAATTTTACGTCACTTTTTGTTCAAGCTGGGTTATTTTCTGTTCGAGCATTATTATACATGAAATTTCGATTTCGGTATGATAACCTTGCGCTTGCTCGGATTTTATTTTTACCACGATGGCACGGGCATACGAATTTTATGGAAAAACGTGACTTGCAAAGGAGTGCATTTGATGGATGGACTTGTGAATTTGAATAGCAAGTTGAAAAAGATGAATAACTGCAAGAGTGTTAATTTCGAGTGCAAAATCTGTAAAATAATAACAAGACTGTAGGAAAATGTTACAAAATTTAACAAAATTACGAAAATGGCAAGGAATTATAATATAAACGAGAACGTCGCATAAAATCGCAACAAATTTCTCGAAGAGATCGAGGGAACGCGAAAATTGTTGAGAATCGTAAAACAGGAGATCTTGCCGGCCAGACCGGGAACTGTCCGTAGGTGTTTGGTCGAGCAAGACACGAGCCCCGTAGAGCCCAGTCGCCCACGTCGTTTTCGAAGTTGCTGCAGCTGGGTGACAAGGGCCGACACGATTTAGGATCACCAGGATCCCGAGGCACGTGTAATCCGAACCAGTGCATCGAGTCACGCGATGTAATCGCGGCGTTCCTCGAGCATGCGAATTGAATAAGACTTCGCAGTGTCCGCTTCGCCTGCCGTGACTGAATATTACCGGTGATTTATCGCTTCTGTCGCGCTAACGTTTAGTTTCCTTCCGTTTTCTTCTCTTTTTCCACCCACTTCGCTGCTTTTCTTTCGATCGTTGGAATTTTTTGGAATAAATGAACGATCAAGTTCCGAAGAGAGAGAGAGAGTAATGAGTAATTTAAAATCACGTGCGTAAGTCGTAGTGACAATTTCAGATTTCCAGGCGATAATGGACTTTCGAAATCTTTCCAAATTTTTTTCTACAACTCTAGCGCAGTTGGAATTTTAGGTTTACTTTGGAATTTTTTGGAATAAATGAATGATCAAGTTCCGAAGAGAGAGAGAGAGAGAGAGAGAGTAATGAGTAATTTAAAAACACGTGCGTTAAGTCGTGGTGACAATTTCAGATTTCCAGGCGATAATGGACTTTCGAAATCTTTTCAAATTTTTTTCTACAACTCTAGCGCAGTTGGTATTTTAGGTTCACTTTGGAATTTTTTGGAATAAATGAACGATCAAGTTCCGAAGAGAGAGTAATGAGTAATTTAAAAAAAACACGTGCGTAAGTCGTGGTGACAATTTCAGATTTCCAAGCGATAATGGACATTCGAAATCTTTCCAAATTTTTTTCTACAACTCTAGCGCAGTTGGAATTTTAGGTTCACTTTGGAATTTTTTGGAATAAATGAACGATCAAGTTCCGAAGAGAGAGAGAGAGAGAGAGTAATGAGTAATTTAAAAACACGTGCGTAAGTCGTGGTGACGATTTCAGATTTCCAGGCGATAATGGACTTTCGAAATCTTTCCAAATTTTTTTCTACAATTCTAGCGCAGTTGGAATTTTAGGCTTACTTTTCACGAGCTTCCACTGTTTCTGCGTATTCGAGTAATTGGATAATACGTTTTTCTTCTTGGAAATTCAATGCACCGCCTTGAACAAGCAAACCGCCCGGCGAATGGTACGAATATTTATCGAAGGGTTAAACGGTCTAATGAATAAACAATGGGCGTAAATTAAAGGCCGGTTTCGGCTAGCGAAAATGAATTACTAAATTCACGGGCGGCGTTAATTGGCCGATATAAATTCAGTTAATGCGCGTACTTCGAGAATTCCCTTTAATCTATTTAGGGGATTAGCTTTGAAACGAAGTCCATTCGCTCTTTTTCTTCTACCACGGTGCGCTGTTCAATTTCTTCCTCGTTTCCTGCTCAAGCGAAATATCGTAATGTCAGAGTCTCATTGTAAGAGAGAAATTTTTAATGAAATCGCGTTGCTAGTCAATCAAGTGTCGTCAGTCCATCTTGGGAGATTAACAGTCGCCGGGGAGAAAGATTGATGGAGCGATTTCTAAAACGCAATCTTCTCTCTCGATCGTTGGAAATTTTTCGGCCTGTCGAGCCTCGGAACGCCAGATCAAAGCAAGTTTCCCTTGCCTCTATTTTCCCTTAATCGAGACGTGCGATCTGACGGGTCACGAAACGCGAGTTTTTGCGCCGACTTCGATCCCCGTAAAAATTCCACCCTCGTTCCGACCCTCCTGATTAAAACACCCTCGTTGTCGTCGGTTCGGAAGAATCACGTTTACAACTTCAAGTCACCGCGAGTTCTCGTAGAAACGAATGTAAAACACTGTGAGATGTTATTTGGCGACGCACACCAAATTGTGAATTCATAATAAATGAAATTTGACGTTACAAACATTTATTTCATGCACATTGAACCACTGTTTCGTTAACTTTACAAACAAATTGGTCAAATTGTTTACCTCATAGACTACTTATTATGCTTCTGAATTAATTTAACTAATCGTGTCATTGTTTCTTATTAAGTTATTTTTCACTTTTCACTTTCGAGGTTCGTCAATACATATTTAAACAATATCAAAGTATGAAAGTTTCAACTCAGAGGAGAATTTTTCTTCTTTTTTGAATTTCTCGCTCGTCAAGCGTGGAAATTCGTGTCTGTTTGTTAAATTAAAACGACCGCCGGAGTTTCTGCGGAAACGCAACAAAATCCAGCGACGCGGGAAGAAAAGTCAAGCTGCCCCCTCCTCTGAAATCGCGTTACGCTCGCCGCGTTCCTTTTGCCTCCTCTAATTTATTGTTCGTTGTGTGTATTAGCTGAAAGTTTCATTAACTTCTATGAATCCGGGCTGTGCGTGTGCAGCGCGGGTAATTCCGCGTTTTCCTCGGGCCGCGCAATTTATTTTCCATACAATTTTCATGGGCCCCTTAACGAGTTTCGTGCTCGCGACGTGAATCGCAATTTAATTTGCTCGCGATTATTACAATCAGTCTGCGTTGCGCCAAGAACGTGTCGCCGACCAGCCTTTCGCTATGGTTCATCGCAAATTACTCTGCCCGAAAATTAGTTTTGTCACCGCGTGTGTTTTTCTATCTTTGCGCGAAATTTCACATCTCTCTATATCCTTTCGTCTCGAAATCTCGCGCTCGTTTTTACGATATTCGAAACATTTCCAACAGCGTTGGCACAAAATTAAAAGAGGCACATATTTACTAAGTTTACTCACTTTACTTCTACATATTTATTGACCAGAACTCTGTACGATTTAACAACTCTGACGAGTATTTTTACAAATCGTCAACCGATTTACGTGCATTTTTCAACGAGTCACACTCTGACGTGTCTTTTCCAAAAACCATAAAAAAAGAAAAAAAGCGAAATTTCACCTTGGGAAGGGAGAGTCTCTCTCTCTCAAGCTGGAGATTCTTCAGTCTGGAATTCGAATAAACATTCGGGGATCCGCCGGGTGGTCCTGAGACCATCGTCGAAACAATGGCCAACGAACTGCATATTATGAGTATAAACCCGCGCATAACAACGCGAGTCGCCGGAATCCGAACAAAATACGCGACGAATTCGCGGACGAATCCACGGGGGAAACACAACCGGTGGCGACCACTCTCCTCCTCCTCTTCCCGCCCCCCCCTTTGCAGTGAAATTCCCCAGGAGCCGGTGATGGTGACCGCTTGTCCAAAATTGCTCCGCTTGTGATCGACGGATCGGGGAATATGCATTCCCGGGCGGACGGAAAAATTGCATCTTCCGTGCGAATGCGTATGCATATGCATACACGTAGAGGGCCGGATGGCACGCAGGAAACGCGGGGGCCATTGTGTGTCCACGGGGCTTCGTTTCTCCACCTATTCTGCGGCAGCCAGCTTTTAATTAACTCGTTTTTGTTTGTCCGGCCGGGGCACGCTGGAATTCCCCGAATCGGCGGTCCACGGCGAAATTGCATTTTTCTTCGTCGTCATTCTTCGAGCGCCAACACAGTCGCGGCCATCCCCGGCAAATTGCACACCGGCCGTTTAATCAAACCATCGCGCGTGATTATCGGTTGATATATATAGTTGGAATTTTTATAAAATAATACGACCGAGATCGCACGATGTAGAATAATTTGGTCAATAGATGAAATTACGAGCAAGTGTCGAATGATTGATCCTGCGTCCTTGATTGTAGACTAAGACGTTAAATCGTTGCGCGTGATTATCAGTCGATATACACGCTATACGTATGTTTATTGCAATTTTTATTGAACGAGGCGACAACAGTGTAGAATAGTTTGGTCAATAAATGAAAATTACGAGCAAGTGTGTCGAATGATTAGCTGTGATCCCTCATTACACAGCCTAAGGCGTCATCTAGATCCTTCAAACCAAAATGTATATTACTGACTAATGTGTTTCATGTTACCAGAATAGACAGTTCGTAAATAATGCTCTTGACAGTTGCGAAAATTCCACCAATCCGGAAACTCGGGTGACCGTAACGAGTATCGTGGAATAAATTAGCGGCGAACAGACTTTAAATAACTTTCTATAAATGCATGTTGTTATTTAGGTCCAATGTTTCTAAATAGACTCGACGAGAAAATACCAATGTACATATGCAGTTTCTAAATGTTCATGCATGTGATGATCCTTCGGAGACGGTCGCACCTAATAATAAACATGTACACATTTCTTGCCAAATAGACCGCGTTTCTTTAATCTTGAAATTCTGATGTTCCCTTAATTCTAAATAAATCAATGAAATTACAAATACCGACGAGACTAACGTCAATAAAATTGAAAAAGTTCAACATTATTTTACAAAGTGAATTTACGAAGTAAGAAACGAGCAAAACATATTAAGTAGCTCAAGGAAAAAAAATTTAGGACTTTCGAAAAGTGCGTTTCACCGTCACTCTTAGGTCTCGAACAATCTTCCCCAACACCTATTATTGCACACTCAATAAATAAATTGTAAAATTGTCAAAGCTCGATGTTACTTAGCGAATAAATGTATCAAGAAACAATTTGGGATCTTCGAATTCTCTGAGCTCACACGCCGAGCAATCTCCTCCAACAGCCGCATACAGCGGCACACCAGACTCGAATCTCCGAGTCTTTCGTCCCCGAGGAATCGAAGACCGGAATAATGAGCCGCTGTTTTCGCGGCACCCGGCACTTACGCGTCGACGGTCCAATTTATAATAGACTGGAACACCGGTGTGTAGATTTAACTTCTGAATGTAGGCCACCTAGTGGCCGGACCGCGACTGCCTGTTTCTACTGAACGTCGTCCAAACTTCACCGCCGGGCTTGACCTCCTCCGGGAACGATCAACCCGGTAGGTAGACGAGAGATCGGAGAGAACGATGAACACGAGACAGGTGCATTCAGATTCGACGGATTTATTTTTAAAACTTGTACACCACGTGTGTAATAAGTCCGATTCGCGCCGGATTAGAAGACATTAGAAGACCGCGGCCAGTTTGCGTTTTCGTTCACAAGTTTGACGAATCCAGTGGTGGATGCTCGGAGAATCGGATAGTCGAAACTTGTTGGAAACTGGGAAATCGGGGTAAAGATAGACGGTGCATTGGCATATACGTCTTAAATGAAGTTGCAAGGTAAACGCTTTGTCTTGTGCAAATGCCGTAGTGAATTTTACGCTATAAATAAATATATATTTGTCAGCTACATTATATATACATTACACTATAATATAACATATAACATTATAATGTATATTAATAATTAACTTTCATGCGGTAAAGAAGATTTTACATATTCCGTGATTTATTTCTACATTAAATTAATGGCATAGAATTTATGGGTACCATGTTACACAGAATTGGCCTTGTATCATCCATATTCATATCGCGATGTTTGCCTCGCGTTATAAATGATTCAACTACACCACTTCTTCCACATTGTAATAATAAATTTTTAATGAGAATTTTTAATTTCATTGTATTTTTCTCATTTCTTTCGAAAAGATTCTTTTTTGCGAAAAACGTTAAATCGACTGGCGAAACGTCGAGAAAGATAAACATTTCGTCTAGATCGAAAAAAGTTCACAGGAAATAAGATCGCAAAGTGAGAGTGGTTTTTTTAACTATTATTGTAACAACGAATTTTCTTCGATGGCTAGAAACGCGCGTCATTCACGTCCAATTTCCATCCGTACGATCGATCATGGTTGCCGCCGCGCGATTGCAATGATTACGCGAAATTCCCCGGATCGCATGTTTATGGATCGAGCCACGAGCGGAGAGTCATGCGAGCAAGCGCATCAGTCCGAGTGTCGGTCATTCATAAGTTTATGGCGCGTGAAACGCGCCGCAGGAATTTGCATAGCGCGCTCGCCGTTCCGCTTATCTTCTGCCCCGGAACTTAAACGCCGTAACCGCGACACCCTCCGCTGGGACACTGGCCACTCGTTGCAAACAATACCGTGTAATTATCACGGTGGTCGTTCGTCGAATTACACGGGTTATTAACCGATTCTCCAACGCCGAGTGCGACGTTTGATCAACCCTTCTCGCTAATCCTCGGCGCGAGAATTGTTGAGATTCGAACCGTGAATTGTTTGAAATACTGCGGAGGAAATAGAAGGAACAGAAAGTTTCATTTACCTTTGAACGTTTGGGGATTAGGAGACTAGGTTTCCTAACGATTTTCTGCCGATTAAAATGTGAAATTTCCATCAAGGATGTTTCCGATTTATAATACAACAAGCTTTCATTCTTATATTTTACGAAAGATCATTTAAATTTCTAAAAATGCACTGTCTTGCATCCAAAAAAAAAAAAAAAAGTTACAAATTGGTCATTTCGATCAAAGAAATTTTACGCTCGAATGAGAAATCGTGAGTGAATTCAAGACAGACTAGAGACTGAAATCGACACTGTGACCGTCCCTACGCATCTCATCCACAAAAAGAAAAGCCACATTCATCGCCCAACTTAAACGTATCCAATTACTCCGGACTTCCCTAACTCACGAAAGAATCAACATACAAACGCAACTGCGTTAACGAGCCAATTCCTAAATCGTATTCACGTGAACCATCGCACGGTTTCTACTGAATCTTCCTCACTTCTCTCTACGGATCTGATCCATCGGTCTCTCAAGTTGAGACCTCAAAACCGATCAAAAGTTTTAATCTTTTCGCTACTGACGATAATGACTATAGTCACTCGACGACTGATGCTCGCTGCGTTCCATCACCCAATAAAACTTTGCATTGATTCTTAACTTTGGTAGAAATGAGCGTGTCTAGGTTAGGATCGTGTCGCGACTGCGCATGCGCGCTGGATCGCTGTAGTAAAAAGAAAAAAAAAAAAAAAAACGCGCGTTCACGCGTCTCGAAGGCTGGACTTAATTTGAAAAAAACCAAAGTCGAGAACCAACGAGAACACAAACGTTCGAAAATAAAAAAATTGCGTAGCATCGTCGAGAGACGGAGAGACTTTCGTCAGATACAAAGCTATCGGCTTTGGGGGACCGCCGATCCATGGGGTTAAGATCCCCATATATCGGTCGCGGTAAGCGTACGCAAAGACCATGAGTAGGCCACTTAAGAAAACCGATCCGCAGCTAGCGAGTGCGACTCGATCCTCTACCTGGTAGGGCGGAACTCGCGCGCGTGCTAGCGGTCAGAGACGCGCGGAAAGAAGCGAGAAAGAGAGAAAGAGAGAGAGAGAGAGGCTCGCAGCCGTTTCTCGTTTGCTGGGGTAATTTTAGATCGGCAAGATAGCGTGGCTCGCCTTACCAACACTATCGCGTACCGTGCACGCGTGTACGTGCAAGATGCACGCGCGTGTGCGCGCGTTGGGCGTCGAAAGGAAGGGTGTGCCGGAAGGAGAAAGAGGAAAGGAAGCAGAAAGGGGGTGGGGAGGAACAACAGCGCGTGGAGGGGTAAAAAAAAAAGGCGGCGGAGAGAAAATCGGGATACGTCGGGCCACGTTGAGCCACGTTGAGCCACGTTGTTTACGAAAGAGAAAACGAAACGAAGAAGACGGAGCGAAGACGCGTGAGGAGGGGGTGGAGGACAGGGGAGCTCCGCTGCCGAGAGGGACAAGGCTAAAAGAATCGCGGCGGAAGATCAGGGTGATGATAGCGATGGGACTAATTCGATTGCCACCGGGGAGAGGACACCTCGTGACTATCGCCGAGACCTACATTCGAGAGTTCGAGAATGACTTGGAACGCGGTAGTCGTTCTTGCGGTTCCCTCGCGGTGATTTAGTGGTTGGTTTCTTCGCGGAGGTGGAGCGATTGTGGACGTACGCAAGTGTAGGGTTAGACTTCTTGATCTTTCGGTAACGAGTCGATCGACGGTTAAATTTGTCAACGGAGTAACTTTTCACCGTTTTTGTTCTCTTTTTCTTTTTGTGTGTATGTGCGCGCGCGTGTGTGTGTGTGTGTGTGTGTGTGTGTGTGTGTGTGTGTGTGTGTTAACGAAGATTTGACAATCTTTTAAACGTTTATACTTGGGAACGCCGAATGTTTCAAAGTGTATAAAAAATTTATGGTTCTAGAGCCTTGAGCCAGTTTGTTCGAAGTCCTACACTCTCGCGAGGCTTCTGGAACAATCACCGTTAGTGACAAAGCTCCACCTGATTTACATCGGGGACATTAACCCAATTCTTTTGCAATTTAAATCGGATACGACGTCCGTCCCAAGGTTTCTAAACATAGATACCCTGATCTTCGTGCTGTTCGTCAAATCTATCCGTGCTTCGAGAGCCCCGGATGTTACGATCCTCCTCTTGCCATTTGTCGATCGTCGAGCGTCGAAAAATCGCCAAACTATGGACACTCCCCTTTCTTGCAATCTCGCACGAGCCAACTCAACCACCTCGAACCCATTACTACCGACAAGGACAGCGATAAATTGGCGCGGGATGAAGAAAGATCGGCAAACTGGTGCGAAAGAGAGGGAGGAGTACCGTGGAAGAACGTTCGAGAGGTGGTAGCGAGAAACTGAGCAAGCGAAACAGAGAGAAAGAGAGAGTGGGAGAGAAAGAGAGAGAGAGAGAGAGAGAGAGAGAGAGAGAGAGAGAGAGAGAAGAGGCGAGAGGCCACGAGTCCGGGAGTGAGTGGTCTACTCGAACGCAGTTATGCCGACCGGCTCAAACCGGGTGCCGCCAAATCGAACCCCGGTTCGAATTCCGCACGGCCGTGGCCGCGTGAAGGAAACGCAACAGAAACAGGAAGAACAAGAAGAAGAGGAGGAGGAAGAAGAAGAAGAAGAAGAAGAAGAAGAAGAAGACGGCGACGACGAAAAAGAAGAAGAAAAGGAACAAAGAAAAGAGTGAGAAGAAGGTGGTGCAAGGAAAGGGTGAGGAATAAAGCAAAAGAGAAAGAAAAAGAGAGAAAGAGAGACAGAAGCTTGCTGGCTTCCTGTGTACCGGCATAGAAAAAACAAGGGTCGCAGAGGAAAGGGACAGAGACGCGTTCTCGACGATGGAGCAACGGGTCGAGAGATGAAAAAGAGAGTGGAAAAAAGACGAGGAGGAAGGTTGGACAACGTGTGCTGCCGGTCGTTAGTGAGGTGCAAGTAAAAGAAGGACGAAAAAGGCATTGTTGCCTCGAGCTGGTCCACTCTCGTGTTTTCTGTCTCTCTCTCTTTCTCTTTCTTTCTCTTCCTTCATCCCTGTCCCTGTCTCTCTGTTTTATCTCTCTGCCTTTTAGTTTCTCTCTCTCTCTCTCTCCTTCCTCTTCCCTCCTTGTCTCTTTCCTTTCCCGCTGTTTCTGCTCCCTCGGCGCCTCTTTTTCTTTCCTTTCCTTTTTTTTTTCTTTTTCTTTTTTCTTTTTTTTTCCTTTCGAGTCGAGCGAATGTGTGTCGCGTGTAACGCCCTCGTCTTGTCGCGTACCCAGCGGAGGTTGCCATTTTTTCCACGTGCTTCGAAACTCTAACTCGCGGTTAAAGCGACGTCGTGTTTCTCCCTTTTCTTTTCCGCAGGAGGATGTTTCGTGGTTTTTTTTCTATTTTTTCCTCTTTTTGTCCCCCCTTTCTTTCTTTCTTTCTTTCTTTCTTTCTTTCTTTCTTTCTTTCTTTCTTTCTTTCTTTCTTTCTTTCTTTCTTTCTTTCTTTCTTCGTTCTCGTGTCGCGTGACTCGAAAGAGAGAGTCTTTTTTGCGAGAAAGGAGGTTTCTCCGGAGGGCAATCGGACAAAACGAAGCGACGCGACGAATTGGTGGTACCTTTTTTTTTTTTTTTTTTCAAAGGTGAAAGCACGCAGTGGGTTTATACCTACTCGCGGTCGTGGATATTTTCTGCAACGATGATTCAGAGACGGTCGGCGATCATATGGCTCGTACTTGCGAAATGGAACGATCGTGATTTGACAGGCGGGACAAGGGGACAGTGAGTGCGAAGGTCCAACTTCCCAACACCCTCGTGAAACGTTCCTTTGATTTCTTTCTTTGCTGAACGATTAGATTATTCCCGGGTGAGTATAATGGCGAATAAATGTGCTCGAAACAAGTGTTTGTTTATTCAAGTAGACACGCGTATTTCGCGCAGGTGTATAATTTTCATGGTTACATGGTGTTGCAACGAGTTGAAAGTCAAAGATGAAATTTAATTTCTTCAACCTCTACGTATTTATTTCTCATTATTTCCCTTTTCTTTCTTTTTTCTTTTTTGGAGGAATGAAAAAGAAGAAGAAAAATGAAAATAGCCCAATTCCAAAGAAATTACGAGGATTACTGTACTCGGGGCAATCGGCAAAAATTCGCGAGACGAGAAAAATTTATTTCTGGATCACTTGTCCGTGTGTCAGCTGTTCGACGACTGTCAGACACCGGTCGCTGAAAATTTTCACTGTTTTCTTTCCCGCCTATTAATACTCGACTGTTTGGATTACGAATGGTGGTTTCAGGAATGTACATACATACGTCTTCCCTTTCGTCTCGCTCGCGAAGGATAGATCTCCGTTTGGGAATTTATTTTCATGCCGCGAGTGCTCGTCTTTTTTTCGTATTTTTCGCTCGCGCGGCGATTCTCTTCTTTTTATCCCCTTTGTTTCTCCTTCTCGCAGAGAGCGAAAGAGCCTCCTCTCGCCAGTTTCAAACACTTCGCTACTATTTCGAAATCTCCTCCGTCGAGATCTCGTAAGCTTTTAGGATTAAACCCGCGTGACCCTTTTTCTCTTTCCTTTACCAAAGCACGCAACTTCAAATTATTCTTTAAAGTAATTTCGTAGAGATAAATTTCCAAGCTTAAAAATATTTATTTCAATTTGATTAATTATTTAATTTAGTAAACAAGAATAGCGTACATTCCACGTTCTCCAATTTTTCATGAACATCTAAACGCACTCTAACGATTACTATTATTAAATCCATCATTATTCCATTATTGTCGTTTCAATTGTGAAGCAAGAACAAGCCCACGTACGTTTCACGATTCTCCGTTTCACTCTAACACGATTATCATTATCAAATCTCGCCAAACATTTTCGAACAAAACATCCGAAAGTATTAAACCAACCTCTCGCTCTCCCGTCGTATTAACGTCGCCCTCGCTCATCGCCAGTGTCAACCCAGCACGCCGTCTCGCGTTCATCCCAAGAATAATAGAAGAACCACCGCGAGAAAGGAAGAAACCCCGGTATCAAATTGGCCGCGTATTTGTCAACGGTCCCGCGCAGAGAGAGAGACTGAACCAGGGGGACGATAACCGCGCCCCGAAGCGGAAAAATAGATTTTTTTTTCTTTCTTTCTTTCTTTCTTTCTTCCTTTTTTTTTTTTTTTCAGTTAACCGCGTCACTGGCCTTTATTGCCAACCCGCGGCCCTCGCCGTTCTTTTTATTGCGTTGCAACGGCCTCGAAATGACTTTGCAGAGTTTCCGGCCGGTCGAAAACACAGCTCTGCGGCGCCCTTGAAACATACAGAAGGAAGGGGGTGGGGGTAGGGGGCGAGAGGGACGGATGCCCGGTCACCGAGGGGCAAGGGGGCCTCATTTTTCCGACGCAATTCCACGGCCCTCCGGTTCTTTTTTTTTTTTTTTTTTTTCTCCTCTCCTTTTCCCTCCCCGGTTTGTTCCGTCCGCCAGCGGGAAATTTCATTTTCCTTGTCAGCCACGTGAACCAAGAGAGCGGATGACACGCCGGGGCTGCGGCGAAGGGGCATTGCTCTCTCATCGGGGGTGGTTCGACGTGTGTTTTTGACAAGGCTAATTGGGGAGGCCCGGACCGTGGCGAGAGGATGGAAATTCCGGTGGCGATGAATGGAGCGCGCACTTCGAGACAGTTTAACAGTTCTTTCTCCTCTCGTTTCTCACCTTTCTCTCTCTCGTTTTCAGTCGCTTGATCCTATCGGTATTATTTCGTTGTTAATTCAGCAATCAGAAATCTGGCCAAATTCGAACTCGAGCGCGTGTGATCGCGTTTTTTTGTGAAATTTGGAGGAATGAAATTTTAACACTCAAACTATCGAAATGATCAAAGTGACCAATAGAACAGGCCAGTTTGTATTTTTCGGGGCTTGAATGATTCTTAAAATACGTAAATAAAAGCTTGCATATCCCAACTGTTTTACAAGGATTTTCTTTCACTTTGACATCTCTGATAGAAAATTTTATGCTTCAGGCGTCGATAGTTCTAACGTTAAAAGTGCGACGAAAGCGGACGAGATTTTATCAGAAAATTGAAGAAAGATCAGACTGAAATGTTAAATTTCATAAAAATTGAAAGAGAACGACATTTGGGAATCGTTTCGAAGCGAAGTAATTAATGACGCGAGCGGAAGAGCGCGCGAGAACAAATTGCCGGAGGAGCGTGCTGGGTGTCAAAACAAAAAATGATGAATTTCTATGGCCCCTCTGTCGTGTATCGGGAAAGGAGACCTAATTTATTGCTTGGAATCTGACCGGGTGGTCGGCGCTCGATTTCCAGGCGTTCTGGACGCAACGCTATTTCGGCGCCAGGCCGAATAACTCGTTAAAAAAAAAAAAAGAAGGAAAGAAAATCGGTCGAGGATCGATCAAGTTTTCACCGCGATACATTTACCAGAAACGAGAGGTAGAACCTTCCTGACGAGAGCTTTATTATATTTCTTTCTTTACACGCTCGAGAGATTCTCTCTCTCTCTTTTTTTTTTTAGACGTTAAAGAGCTGCTGACTGGTGAAGCGAAACAAACTGTCGAGAGAGAGAGAGATAAACGTTTCGTCTAAATCGTTTGTACATAAAATAAAATTGCAAAATGGGAACGATCTTTTTAATTAAATTTTATTCGAAATTCTTGAAGTAGAGTATCAATGAATTAATTTAAATAAAAGTACCGTTGTTCACTTACGTATGACACAGTTGGCACAAGCTACAAAGGCTCACCTGAAACAAAAATCAGAGACGCAAACGTGAGCACGTGATCTGGAGAATTCGGTCTGCAGAAAGCTCTACCGAGCAAGCACCGAGTACGTGTTCCGAGGAAACACATGCTCTCTCGTCATAAAGATTCAATTTCGTCCCATCAATCCCGCCCCTCTGTCATCGAAACAGAAAATCAATTTTCAGTCCACATTTCCGCGTCCATCAAAGCGCAAACTTTCCAATTCTTTCCCTTTCACCGTCTTCCCGCTCGACCAACTCGAATTTCCTACTTGGGAACAACTCCAATAGGTCAAGAATCTTCCCACCCCTACTTTCCAACCGTCCACTTACACCATCGATTTTCTCTCGACCCGTGAGTCACGCGCATCAAGTGACAAGAGAATTTTATTCGATGCAAGTATTGATATATGCACGTAACTGGTTATTAAAAAGTGGAAAAGAAATGTAAGGCTTTGAAGTGTTTTAGTATTACTTACTTGTTACTCGTAGAGCAATTTAATTTCACTGACTGTTGTTGACTGATTAGCAAGAGAATTTTAATAATTAATATATACAATGAAGAACATGACTGAACTGTCGGTATTTTAAGCTGTTTTAAACTGTTTGTAAAAGAAAATTGTACGACAATCTCAACTACGAAGCTTCTACTTTGACTACCCTGAGTTGTTTCTTTCATTCTCGTGAACTCGAACATCTCTAAAGATATTAAAAAAATTTCTTCCAGCAAAGAGTGTTGAAGATCAAAAATTTTCCTTCAACCTTGCTGTACGATTTTCTTTTTTGCAGTTTCATTAAACACGACAAAATAGGGAATTAGGATTCTTTGAGTTTCTGTCGTTCAACTCTAATGTTCAAAGTCCAAAAAATTGATGAAGAAAAAAGAACTATACAGCAAGTTTTAAAGGGTAACACTTCAATTTTCAAGATCACCAAGGATTTAATCATATTTTTTTTTTGCACACATGTAAATTTTTGGAATTCTTTTAGAAGGAAGGACACTTTCCATGAAGTTAAAGTGTCTTGGGAGAAAAAGACGAGTTCACGGTCAAAAAAAAATTCTCCGATTTATCAAGTAGATTGCTACGATTACTCTTTTACGAAGTTGTAACAATCCAAAGTACAGATAATTTTCCATTTAAATTAATTACGGCGCAAAATTGGCTAAAATCTTCTTGGGAAAACCAAAACGTCCTACAAAAAAAAAAAAAAAAAAAAAACCAAACATTCGATAAAATATTATTAACGATATAAAATCCCACGAGCATGTTCACTTTCGCTCATCGCTTTGTACATCGCTCTGGACGCTTCGTTCACAATCATTAACGCGTAAAATGTTTCAATCGAAAGAAACCATCGACACAAATGGCTGAACAAACGACTCTCAGTTCTCAATGGTGAATCCAAACTCACATTCTGTTTCGGGAGAAACTTGCTCTTCTGGGTCACGAAGGCTCCTCGTGCTCCGTCGTTCTCGAACGGGTCATCAATTTCCTCGGCGGGCGCATGAATCACGCGCATCCCTCCCTTCGAAACTCCTCGCTTCCGCGCTTTGAGAAAAATTCCACCGTGCAATTTACCCGGAGTCGCGATTCGCCAGTTCGGCAGTTGCTCGAGTTCGACGGCACGTAAGTAAAGGGACAGAAGAGGGTTTGATTCACGGCGAGAGGAGGCGAGAGAGAGAGAGAGAGAGAGAGAAAGGGGGTGTGAGTACACGGTAACCCGCTTTCGAGGACAGAACGATAACCCAAGTTTAAATTGGAGGGTCGGCCACTTAAGATTCAGTTCCATAAACTGGAAAGTTCAGCCCCACTTTCCGCGCGGAGCGAATCCAAAGGAGAGAGAGAGAGAGAGAGAGAGAGAGAGAAAGAGGCAAGCCCGACGCTGCAATTAGACGAGTATTTTCGATCGAATTCAATTAGCCACGGCTGGAAATCGCGGGGACAAAGTTAGTTCGCCCGTGTCTGCCCCGCTCGCGGTTTAAAGTGGTCGGCGGAGTCGCGTCTTTCAAGGCCAGTTCGCCGTGATTTATTCTATCGCCAGAGCGGAGCCATCGGACTTTCTCAATGGAGTTTCCGCGGCTGCTCGGCGTTGTTACGCTTTCTATTTCGCTTCCGCCGTGAAAAGTACCTCCCCGTGCCTATTGAGATAGGAAACGGACAATGCAAAGTACTTGGACGTTTGTCAGCGAGAGAGAGAGAGAGAGAGAGAGAGAGAGAGAGAGAGAGAGACTCGCCTCGCTGTTGTTGTCGCTTTAGGTGAAAATTGGGGATTTGCTTCTTACCCTTTCTGTTTGTTGCCAGGCACTCCATTGTCGCGTTTCTCTCGTCTCGATAAGATACGGATAAATTTCTACGTGAAACTTAAATTTAATTATAATTTTATTAATATATATATTTTTTTTATTGCTTAAAAAATTAAATTTCACGTAGAAATTTATTATATTATTATTATTTTATTGTGTATATTAATTTATCATATATAAATATATATATATAGAGTCGTGTGAAAAAAAACAATGAACTTGGAAACTCGTTGAAAAAATGACTTTGGAAGAAAAATATTCTTGCCGGTTATTAGTATTACCTTTCGATACCGTTCCTGTTCGATAGGAAATATTTTCTGCAACATCACAATTCGAAAAGATATACTCTTGCTGTTGATAGGAATGTTCCTTCTTAAAGAATACATACACATATATTCTGCATCTCGATTAAATTACTCCGATTAACCAGATTACTAAAAATCGTATCCAATAGTATCTGGGATGCTGTTACCCCCGTTAGCTGCATTTAACACGAGGGGTTTGTTTATTATTATTTACCTGATCATTTTGGTTGTTTAGTTTGATTTGTGTTTGGGGTAGCAAGAAAATTTTCAAAAAAAACCTGCTTTTGAGGGAGATTGTGCGCCAATCAAGTGATTGAGAGGGTCATTTTCGACCGAAACCTCAAACAAAGATCAGAGTTCCATGAAGTAATTTTCTTTAGCAATTGCTTCATGGAACTCTGACGATAATGTCCCTCGCTACGTTACGTTTATATGTTTATTGGGGCTGTGTAGAGCCCTGCACGTCATCCGTTTCCAATAAAATACACGCCACCGTTCTTTAACACATCCCCGCCGCGACGACAAACGAATTACGCGGGTCGCCCTCGATCACGAATCCGGAATAACTGTCCCCGCTTCTAGAACCCACTTCCACTTTACACGTTCCATCTACTTTCGATCGTCTCGGCGAGGCTAACCGAAGAAGGCTTCTGCGGCGTGAAACCACCCTATTACCGATTCTTCCGGCTGTTGAAAATTCAAGCCACCCTTCGACCCAGGTCCTAACCCCTAAAAATCGAGCGCCAACCGACCGACCGATCACCACGAGAGCGAGAACGAGAACGAGAGGAATCGTAGTCGTCTGCCCACCGAGTGGCTGGCAAAGCCAGAGAAGGGGTGAAAGGGGGTGAAAGTGGGGGGGGGGGCAGTGAACCGCGACGAGGATGGAAAACGCGCGCGCGGAGGGAAAGTACGACGGTATCGTGCGCGGCGAGCAAAGCCAGCTGGCGTTGCGCTGGCGCGACCGCATGTAAATCATCCGCAACAGGATCGTCCCGGCCGAAACCACGTGCACGCGCACTTCGGCGCGCACTTACGCGGAACGACGCCGATGCACATGTTAACGTGAAACGCGGGGTAAACGTCGGCAACACGTGTCGCGCGAGTAATCCATGGCTTGTCGTTATCTCGACCGTGTCGCGAGTGCAACCGCTCTTCGCGTGCAGCCGACGCCGCGCCGCGCCGCGTCTGCTCGTCTCTTCACCCTCTCTGATCGAGCCGTTTCGCGGTGTAACGATAACCTTGGTTACATCGCAGAAATACCGACGTCTCATTGGATAATATGATTTCTGCTCGTCGGGAGATCTTTGAATTTCTCCAATTTCTCCAAGTTCTCCGTATCCTACGAATTTTTATGTGAAAATTTCATTTCCAAGCTATGAAATGTCCGGTATTTGGAAGGGGGGTTATTTCGGATCATTAGCGTCATCAGGATCTTCTTTGAATTTTTCAAGTTCGTCGAACTTTATGAATTCTCATTTAAAAATCGTTTTAAATGGCGAATCTTTTTAAATTTCTTGGAACTTCGGTAATTTTTTTCGGGGGGAAGGGAGGGGTTATTTTGGATCATCAGTGTCTCTAGGTTCTTTGAATTTTTCCAAATTTGTCAAGTTCTTCGGATTCTACGAATTTTATTCGTAGATCTTTGCATGCTTTGAAATTTTGTTGGATTATATACTCTTTGGATTATTAGTCCATTAATTTTCCAAGCTCTTTAGACTTTTTTTAGAATTTCTCATAAGTCTTTGCATGAAATTTCTTGGATTCTCGAGATTCTTTGGGTCTATTTTGAATCACTTATTATCTGTAGATTCCTCGAATTCTTCGAATCTTTTTTCCTCTATTTGATGGTTTCTCAGAATTTGTTATACTTTTGGGTCTTGGTAGAATATTTTACACACTATGGCAATAGCAAAATTAAAAAGTAACATCTTTAGATCGCGTAATTTCATTCTAGCAGCTCGTCTGTTGTACGAATCCATCGAACGTAACTCACGGCCATGGAAATGCGTATCGAAAATCGCGACCGGAAATCGTTAAACCGCGCCACCAGGTGGTGGCCCGTAGTATATTTTTCGTCTATAAAACGCCGCTGATCCGAACTGGCGTCGGATATATATCCGTGATCCAAGTTTTCTTAATAATAAACAATTTTCTTACACTCGCGTCGATTTTCATTCGTTCCTTTGGAATTTTATATCAAACGAACGTGTTACAAATGAAATTCCCCCGTTCAACCGATCTGATTAATCTGCGTGTGAAAATTCATCAATTATTCGCGATATATTGGCGATTGGTACGATCGTTTTCCAAATTCCAAAAATCAGACACTCATTGGGCTACACCGCTGTAAATCTGATAGGGCAATAAAGATCGAAACGAAACTAGCAGCAGCCTCAGTTTGACATAGTCAGTGCCGTCCCAGCTCTGCGACTTTTCATTTCCGCGATTTCTCATTTACGAATGTGGCCACGGTTTACGACCAGGTCGGGTTAACAAACTGCCTAATTTTAGATTTCGATCCGAACATTCGCTCGAGATCGTGATCGAGATCGGCACACTTGGACCGCCAGAGTTTCCAGTTTCCACAGTTTTCGCACGTACGTGTTACGTGGCGTCTTCAGCAACTGACATAAAGGGGGGGGGGGGGAGAAAAGAGACGAGATTCAAAATTATTCCATCAAGTTCGAAGTCGCGGATAACACCGAAAGAACTCTTATATACCAGCCGAGCCAGATTCATCAAGACGCTAATCAGAAAAATTCACAAAGTTGGCGAGAAGCGACACTCCTCTTCGTTAATTCTTCTCCCTCCCTCAGAGGGGAGAAGGAGGAGGAGGAGAAGGTTGGCCGTTGCTTTGATAAGTGTCACGCGAACGCACCTCGAGCTCTTAACGAGCCCTAAGTTTTTGCCCCGCAGCGTGACAACTTTCGCGAATCCAGTCCCCTCTCTCCTTCCTCACCCGATTCGCTGCCGGCATTAAAATGCATCCGCGTTCAAATGAACGTGATTACGGCCGCGAATATTCCGTTCGAGCTTCGCTTCCAACCCCCCCTCGTGAACTTTCCCTCGGGGAATGGAGGAAAAAAGATATATATATATATATATATGGAGAGGAAAAAAAACAAGAAGGAAGTTTCGAACTGCTGCTGATTGTCGTTTGAAAATTTGTTGTTCCTCTACCCTTCGAGGCCGAATGAATGCTGCCTGATTTCACCGGCGGAAATATCCGCTCATCCTGCAGAATTTCATTCTTTTATTTTGTTTATTTGTAAAACAGTAGGGAAGTAGGAATCGTCGATATCTGTAGGAAATGTTATTCTGATGGGAGTTTCTGTTCGCAGCACTGAGCCGCACAACAGCTGATGGGCAAACCTCTGGACGAAAATTCGATCGCGAAGCTCCGTCCACCTAAGGAATTCTTGAAAAACGATAGACAGAAGATAGAATTGTAGATGTTCGCTAGCGTGAACGTGGCCTGTGCAATGGAAAGTAAGTACGAAGACAAATTGATATCACAATCAGAGAAATAATAACGATCGTTGCAAATTTTCAAGTCCTTCGGACTCTACCAATTCGTTTCTTAGATCTTTCTACGCTATTGTAGCTTTGAAGTTTCCCGAAATTCTATGGATTTATGGTTTGGATTCGTTAGTACCTCTGTATTCCTTCAATTTTTCGTATTTTTGAAGTTCGTCGGATTCTGACGAGCGAATTTTGTTTGAAATGTTCGCGTGCCGTGAAATTGTTGCAAGGAGAGGTCGAGAGCCACCGAGTCGAGACGTTTATTTCGATGAAAATAGAAACTAATTGAAGCCGTCAACACAGGAAGATCCGCGAGGATATGAAAACAAATTTTAATGATCGGCGACAGTGGAGCAACACCGTGCAGAGTCAGACACCGAGCAAACAAACATACCTGCTTAAAACGTGGCCAGGCGGAGCCGTGGTTCTTTGAACAAATTAACCTCGCTTCCGCTGATGTAACAATAATTGTGTGCTCGAAAATCCCTGTTTTCCCTCTCCTAATTACCGGTGTCCGGGAATTCAAAACAGTTACAAGAGAAAGCAATCTCCAGCCAGTTGTTTATAAATCAATTACGCCTGCAGATTGTCAAAGCGTTTTATGGACTGATGAATTCACCGGAGAAACTTCGTCCTTTGATATTTTCCTCCCCCTCCTTTCTACCCTTCTGTCCGCCAACTATCTTCTGTTTTCCTAAATGCTTTTCAACGCGTTCGAAGTCGTGCAAATCGAAGACTACCGTTTTTCCAGATGGCTTGCTAGAATGATTTTTGTAACACTAAATTACGTGCATTTGTAATGTACAAGGGGGCATCGTACTTCAATTTATTCAAAATTGTTTATAATTGCTGGTAATTATAACGAACGTAGGTAGGGCGTTGCATGATATAATGCATCGGTGTGAGAGGAATAATAAAATTTCGCAAGAAGAAATTCTCGAGGATAGAGGCAGTTGACAATCGTCGGATTGTTGTTCGAATAATTCGGGATAATTCACACAAATTAAACTTCTTGTTGCTTCTTACGAGAATTTATAAAATGGAGAAGGAAGTTTCTCAACTGATTGAAATTATGGGTCATTAAACTTTTATATACTATACTTGACTGTTTCAAACGAATTAAAGAAATACAATCAGCAAAATTCCATGCTAAATACCATTTAAACAGGATCATTATTTCCAATGTTATATCATTTTATTTGAAGCGATGCTTCGCTCACTATTTTATAAACAAATGAGCTGTAGTAAATGATATAAAAAATGTTGTCGAGGGCAAAGAGTTCGCATTATTTAGTTATAATTATCATAGTTATAGTTATATTATATAATAAATATATATATTATAATTTATTATATACTAAATATATATATTTTATAATTATATATATAACTATAATTATACTATATAATACATACTATATAATTATATATAATTACAGTTATAGTTTTATATATATATATATATATATATATATATATATAAAATTATTATTTAGTAACAAAATTCCCGATTTAACAACGTTCGTGTTCTGACACCGATTTCTGACTCATTCGGTCGTTCGTTCCTCCTCGTGCACACGTACATATGTATGTACGTCTATTTGCATCGGCCACGCACCAATGCCTCTTCTTCCTCCAAATCTTCGACTCTTAATTCCTCTTCATTTGATCTCTCTTCTCTCTTAATCCTCGTGCACGTCTCTTTGAGCTCCCCTTTTTTCTAGGATTCCATGCCTTAATCTCTTTAGTTACTGACCCTTCTCCCTCTACTGGCTCTCCTCCTTAGCTACGAGCCCCCTTCATCCCACGGATGAAGAACACTTCTTCTAAATCCCTCTCTTTTAATTCTTGTCTATTTAGATCTTTCATCGTCCTCTCTCCGCCGAGTCTCTCGAGTTCTCGTATCTTTTGATCTGCCCTCTAAGGCCCCTAATCTACCTCTTTGTGCCCTTTCTCGATCCCTTTCTTCCTCTCCTCGATCAAGTCTTTATTGTACAATTCGAATTTTGTCCAACTCTTGGCACTATTTTGCAACGATCATCAGATCGTTCGTCGGTGGAGCATCTTTTCGTTTTCCACGTTTCACTCGGCAGTGCCCCCGTGTGTTTCTTTCAATTCCGTGCCCTCTCGAGCTCTTCATCTTCCAGATTTTGTTCCCCTCAAAGTCCTCTTCCTCAGATTCCCATCCCTTTAGCTTTCCCGCGACTCGATTCCACTTGCTTTCGATGTTTTCCTTCAATCTCCCTTTCATCGTCCATTTCTCCCTCTTTCTCTTTCCCGGTGCACTCGTTAAATTTCTCGCTTCTCCGTTCAACGACATCGCTTTGTTTCGACATTGTCTGCCTTTTCTGTTCTCCTTTATCTCTGCTATCGCAAAGTTTCTCCTCTCTTTCTCTTCGAGATTCTTTCCTCGTTTCCCGATGTTTCATTCACCTTTCTAATTAAGCTTCCCCGGACGCGTGTTTTCGTCTCTGCTTTCCCTTCGATATCTCGTCATTTTGCGTCTTCTCTTCTTTTCGCACTTTATCCTCCATCTACAAATTGTGTCATTCGTACGTTTCTTTTTTACTTTGCTGCTTATTATATATGATATCTTAATAAACTAATTGATATTTTGTTATCCCGCAAACGCCTATTTCTTTCATTCGGGATTCTGCCAATTATAATTTACCATTCCTCGATCTTTTCTCTCTCGCCTTATTTTTAAATCCTACTTTTCTCACACTCTCACACTCTCATTCTCTTTTAGAATTACACGCTCTCTTCTTCGACAATCTCACCGCGTCATTCGTACATTTCTCTTTCACTTCAATTCGTCACTGTCGTATTTCGATGTTACCCTTGAAACCTCTGTTCTCTTCATTCCCAAACTTCGAATTCCGTCTTCCGATTTTAATCTACAGCCACCCGCCAATCCCCCTTATTATCAATCGCTCTCCATCCTTTCTTCCACTCCTCCATCTACACGTCCACCTCTCTTCTTTCTCTTTATCCCAATCTCTCCATCTCTCACCTCGCAGTTCCATCCACTCGTCCCGCTTTGAACCTTCACTCGCGTGTCTCTCTCGTTCCTCGGTCCATCTGCCATCTCTTCCTCCGAATCTGCTCCTCGTGCAGCCATACACAACCGAAAAAGTAACGCAGCAGCCCACAAACGAACGAAACGACGATATGCACCTGTGCTTTCATCCTCTCTGCCCCAGACCTCTTCCTCTTTGATGTCACAGACTTACTCGTGTACCATACACACATACATACAGATAGATAGATAGATAGATAAAGAGAGAGAGAGAGAGAGAGAGAGAGAGTACACGACCACAGCCAAAAACGGTCTTCAAAGCACAGATTTACGTTCTGGCGACGCTCAACAGCGTGAATGTTTCCCCATTCCCTGTGTACATCTCCCGTTGGGAAGCGCGAACGTTTCGGCCCACGGGCGAACGCTTTAACCTCTTGCGCTGGAATGACGTGCCACGCACATCGATAACTTTTTGTCACAAAATTGCAATATTTTCTCAGTTTAGAAATAGGCAAAACAAACAATAAATTTATTACTTCTCAGTAATTTCTATCCAGCGATATCATACCGACGTGTTCAAAAAGAAAGCAACGTATTACTGTATACGGTTTCGGTCACTCGTTATAGTCCGCAATCAGTTGCCAGCGCAAGTGGTTAATCTTTTGCGCTTGAATGACGCACGTCGAGAATATTTTTGTCCCAAAATTGCAATATTTTTTCAGTTTTAGGTAGATTTAAGTATAATCCAGGAAAAATGAATAATAAATTTATTACTTCTCAATAATTTCTATCCAATGATGTCCTACCGACGAATTCAAAAGAAAAAGAAAACGACGTATTACTGTATACGGTTTCGGTCACTCGTTATGGTCCGCAATCAGTTGCCAGCGCAACGTGGTTAATCTCTTGCGCTTGAATGACGCACGTCGAGAATATTTTTGTCCCAAAATTGCAATATTTTTTCAGTTTTAGGTAGATTTAAGTATAATCCAGGTAAAATGAATAATAAATTTATTACTTCTCAATAATTTCTACCCAATGATGTCCTACCGACGAATTCAAAAGAAAAAGAAAACGACGTATTACTGTATACGGTTTCGGTCACTCGTTATAGTCCGCAATCAGTTGCCAGCGCAACGTGGTTAATCTCTTGCGCTTGAATGACGCACGTCGAGAATATTTTTGTCCCAAAATTGCAATATTTTCTCAGTTTTAGGTAGATTTAAGTATAATCCAGGTAAAATGAATAATAAATTTATTACTTCTCAATAATTTCTACCCAATGATGTCCTACCGACGAATTCAAAAGAAAAAGAAAACGACGTATTACTGTATACGGTTTCGGTCACTCGTTATGGTCCGCAATCAGTTGCCAGCGCAAGGGGTTAACAATCACGTCAGGCGTAGAAAAAAAATTTATGAGACGATGAAAGTCAAGTAATCTATAGCGAAGAGCATAAATGTTCGAATAGACAATGAAGGATTGCCGACAATTGACACACAACTTCGTAAAAGAGGATCACACGTATAACGATCCACTTGGTTTCCGCTTTAAACAGCGAAACTTCAGCTTTGAGAAGGTTTAGGTTAGGTTTGGGTCGTTGTATACGGCTCGGTCACTCGTTATGGTCCGCGAGCCAGTTGCCAGCGCAAGGATTTAATCGACCGTCCCTCGGAACAGCTCGCGAGGAAAACACGCTCGAAACGCGAAGATTCAGCATCACCCGCGGTCGACCTGCATTTTTCGACCTGTCGAATTTTTCAACGTTCGCTGCAACACCACTCTCTGTAAACCGGGGGGTTGTTTTCCACCCTCTTCCCTCTTTCTTCCTTTTTTTTTTCTTTTTTTTTTCCCTTCCCCGTTCACTTTTCGCCCGGCAGGGTTTCAATTTCACGGGCGTAACGCGCGAGCCCTTTGAGCGCGCACGTTCACTCGATTTCTCTTTGCTAATGTTTTCCACGGGTGGTATCGCGGTTGTTTAACTCTTTGCGCTGGATACGATCTTCCCCCCCCCCTTCCTCTCCCCCACCCGTTTTCCTTTCTCTTCTTCATTTTTTCTCTTCTTTTCTTTTTTTTTTGGTTCCCTTTTTGCTTGATTTTCATTTCGCGGACACGCCGGTTGGTAACCAAGTGCCTTTTGAAACGAAGTCCTGATTTTTTTTTTTTTTTTTTCGTTGGCTTTGAACACGCGAGATGGACGAACGCGAACGTGGAAAACGAAGCGGACACGCGCGCGGTTCAAGGGGATATTTTTAATTGCTTCGCCCGAAATAATGTTACGCGCGCGGAGAACCCGGCGGTTGCCGCTGCGTTTGATGCTCGTTGTTTGATCTTTCGCAAGCATTGCGATTCCTGGTTGCTCGCGAGCACGGAAATCAGATTTGGCCTGGAGATTTCAGACTCTGTCGCGCTCGCCCGAATCTTCGTTTCGTTTCAAACGACAGCGCCGGTAAATAACATTTCGTTGTCTATCTTTATTTATCTCCGAATCTTGGTCCCTCCCCTTTGAATTTTAACCTTCCATTGAATTTTTGAACGTCGCAGTCGAACCGACTATGAAATCGCGATTAAATTAAACGCACACGGGAGCTGTGTAAAGATATAACCGAAACCGATTTTTCACGCGTGCGGAATAATAATAATGATAATTGTACGCTCGTTTGTACAGAGGAATTCGTTGCTCGAAACGTTAATGAATTTTCCTTCATTTTTCACAGAGACACGAACCAAAACTGAGGGGACCAACTGAGAGACTCGAGAAGAAACGTACTTGATTGGTGAAAATTCATTTTGGCGGAAGTATCGCAGTGTCGCGTGGAGGATACCGGAATATTCGAATCATCTTCCAGAAGAAGAAGAAGAAGAAGAAGAAGAAGAAGAAAGAAAGAAAAAAATCGAAGGAAGACGAAGGTTAACTTTAGAATCAAAGATCTACGAAGCTTGTAAAGTCGATCTACGAACGAAACACCACGAAGATTTCCAAGATTTCCAATCCAAGTCTCGAAGATCAGCAACGCGACTCTGATTTCCCTCAAGAATCATCCGCGAAAGAGATAAATCCGAAAAGGATCCAGCGCGAATCGTCTGGTGAACGTTTAGCCAAGTTCGGATCCAGCGAAAGTCTCTCCCCCCTTTATTTAAAGAAAAAAAAAAAAGAAAAAGAAAAAAATAGCTTGGACTCTCGACGGGGGCGCGACAAGATCTCGCGGCGCGAATAAATACTTGCGAGTTCGAAGAGTCGAAGCGAGAGAAACAGAGAGGGGGGGAAACCGGAAGCGGGCGAATAAATTGAAAGAAAGAAACGCGAGAGAGGAGGGGGGAGGGAGAGGATTGAGAGCGCTGATAAACGCTTGAATAATGGGCAGGCAAATTGCAGCGGAGAAACAACGCGACGTGACAAACGAACGGATGATGCAAATTCAACGTTGGGATTTGGACGCGCGAACGCGCGACAATTCGATGGAAAGCGCGCAGTTTCCGCTGCCGGGGGCAGCCTCGCGGTCTTACGATCGAGCCGGTCGCCCGGCACCACTTCCGTCCAACCTGTCCTTTTCACGGGACCTTCACGCGCGCTGACTTTCCACGGAGCGAAGAGTTTCCGAGGAATTTTCTTATCTTTGTTGGCGCAGATTTTTTGAAGAAGAAGACCAGGGGGGGGGGGGGGGGGAGAAGAAGCTGAAAATTGAACGACAGAGGCGCGGCGCGGAGAATAACGGTGGACACGTGGAGGGAATTTCAGAAGCTCAAGAGGCGATATTTGCTTTTAAGAGCCGCGAGCTTGATTCTGACTGAAGAGAAAATTGAAGGGGGGGGGGGGGATCGTAACTCCAAAGGTGGTGTGTTAGGAATTTCCAAGAGAGGACGAGTGAAGAAAAGTCTTGGGGTTACTTGAAAAGGTTGGAATTAATTATTTTCAAGATCAAAGACACAGAGACATCTCAGATAAATAAAGAACTACGTTGAAGCAAGATCCAAGATGGGAACAAAACGAGCCAGGGTGAGTGGTTGAGAGACGCGAAAAAGTTGATGTCCCAGAGAGAAAGCGAGAGAGAGAGAGAGATTAAAAAAGGAGGACGAAGCAGCGGAGAAAGTTGGTAGGAAGAAAGATTCCAGGGCAAGCCCGCCCATAAAGAAGAAAATCTGAAGGAAGTTCAGACGCCGCAAATCCAATCTAAAAAGCTTCGCGTAAGATTAAACGCCACTTGAACGCCCTTTAGGGCTTTAAAACCCGCCCCTTAATGGCGCAATACGTTTCAACGCGTCCACCGCGGTCGTCAAGCGAAAGTACAAACCCCGGATGTGAAACGAGTCGCGGCTGACCGTAAAGTTGCGCCGAAACCGGGAGAGACTGTCGGTCCCGTTTCTCGTAAACTACAGATTTTCCCCTCGTGGCTGGTGACTTTCCCATTTCTCTCGAATGCAGCCGCGTGATCGACAGAACACAGTGAGCGTGACTTCGATTCCAAAAACGAGGCTTCAGAGTTTCGAAGAAGAAACGAAATGACACGAATTTGCAATTCGTTGCGATAGGACGCTTTCTTCTTGTTTTTTAAGTGAAGTGAAATATATATATATATTTGTAATTTATCGCGACTGTGAAACTATTAAATTAATGAAAATGATGACGAGTGCTGGCGTGAGCGTGGGTGGCGGGGCCGGGATGCTGAGGGCCAGGCGCAGGGATTGCAGCGTGAAGCCAAACAGGAAGCTCGACCGGAAGTCCTCGAGGGGGATGATTTACGAGAACGAAGAGCTGAGACTGAGGACTATTCACATTAACGCTGAAGTGGAGCAAGGTAAAGGGTTCAACCGATATTATCGGATTATTGTTTCGCCCGTAAGTCGGGATCACTTTGGGACTGTTTCTGACCGATTTCGCGCAGTTGAAACTCAGAGAAATTTGTGACGACACGTTTATTTCGAGTGGTTCTGGTACACACCACTTTTAATAGAAAACTGCCTGAAACGTGTCTCCTTTTATTAAAAAGAAAATACAACTACGAAAGAGAGATAATATTGTTTCACGATGAAGTCTAGCACACGTTGCGATTGAAATATTTTATCGAGAAACACAATGGACCGTGAGAGGAAGGTTGTATCACGTTTTATAATATCGTAGCAAAGGTTATGTAAATTTCATCCGAGACACGTAGTAGAACGAGAATTACGTTCGCATGCCGTGTTCTCAACAGAACGAAATGAACGAACATTCAAAAAAAAAAAAACAGAATTAACTGCCCGGATCGTTTAAAAATAATTCTCGCGTCTCTGAAAAAGAAAAAGGTCGAATAAAATCGCGAACGAAATGTTTTCAAAGAGCGGGAAAGAGAGGGGGGGGGGGGGCATGGATCCTTTACTAGATCGCTAGGGAATTTTCACGGAGCGAACGTGGCTGACCTGGTTGGTTCTTTTCTGCTACAAATAGACGCACGGGCGTCGAATCCGGTGCTATTTTCGAAACTTAGCCAAACGCGCCAACTTCGCGTCCGGCCGGCAGCTGTCGCGGTTCCATCTAGCCACTCTCGATCTCTCGCGAGAATTTCCCAACGGGTAAATAATTTTCATAAATACGCCGCGAGAAATATTAACGCCACGTGAAATATCTCGGTAGCAACTTCTACAGAACGATCTCACTTGTGCGAGACAGAGAAGGCGAAAAGAATAGAAACAGAACGCGTAACGCGAGTATTCGAAGAGCATGGTTCTTGTGCCGATGGAATTTTCGTCTCGAGCGGGATTACCGAGTGAAATTACAACGACGTTTGACGATCGCGAAGAGTGAGAAAATTCCAAAGATAACGATTCGATGGATCTCGTCGCTATATTGAACCTTTGACTGAACGACTCTGATGACGGTGAGTGCTCGTTTTTGTCTTCTCGCGAACAATCGCGCTTCTCAGCGCGGATACGAATTAAAAATTTACGACATCGATCTGGTGAACGTAGCAATTCTTCGCAAAGGAACAAACGCGCATTATGCATTGCCTCAGATTGAAATATATTGGTAAACGGGCTGATTATATAAGCAGAGTTAATGGTGTTTGTGGCACGGGAAAGATAGTCGAGTCATAAGAAAGATTTAGATGCTGCTCGTTGCGCGGCCCAGCAGCGTCTTCGAGGGAAATTTGTTAGACGGATAACGCAATGAAAACACCGGTAGTCCTTCTGAATTTATCAGCCACTTAATCATCCGTAATTTCGATAAAATTGAATAAAACTCTGTGTCGTACGAAACCTCGAAACGTCTAACCTTCGATTACAGAAGAAATATCAGAAACAACACGCGCAAAGGAAACTTTAAAATGGCAAGTTAATCGTGACCATTTTTTTCTTTTTTTAATCTGGTGAAAATTGAAAAAGATTACGCAACGAAGAAACTTGAACTGAAAGTTGTAACATAATTGTACGAAAATTGTATATCTGTAGGCAAGTATCGATTGAAGAGAATATATATTAATACGAAAGCTAACGAAACGTTTAGAACGTGCCGAATATTTTCTTACACCGGCGCGGAGTCGTTGAAAAGCCAGCTATTTTCTCGAAATTTGTTTATCCGTAGAGCCAAGAAAAGCTTTGTTTTGGCAGCAATGCTGCCGCCCACGGGGAACGTTCGCTCTAGGAAAGCTCTAGAAATCCAGATGTCGTCTCTGTACAGATTTTTGAAGGGCGGCGTTCGCGCTGGCGGGAGAAAATGTATTTTAAAAGTTAACTAAACATTAGATACTACATCTCGCGTGAAACGCTCGTGCTGAGCAACCTTTTAGTACGAAATTCAATAAGAAAATAAACGTCAATAGGGAAAATTTCGATCGATGCCTCTTTCTTTTTTTTTTTTTTTTTTTTTTTTTTTTTTGCAATTGAGAAAACAGAACTTTGAAACATTGCGTAGTAAGTTGAGTTCACTTCCTACTGAAATGAATCCGTGATTTATTTATTATATATTTAAAAAAATTTTTCTGTTGATTGAAACATACTAAATTTAATAAAATTAGTTTTCTTTTACATTTTAATGTTTTATTTAGAAAAAAGAAAAAAAAATAGATGGGAAGAAACTTTTGGCTTTGTATATCTGTTTAATTCTTTCGTGTGATGATTTTGTATTTTAACACTCTCAGTTAACAAAATTGTCCCTCTATTTCTATTAATAATTGGGACACTAAATAACAAAACTGTTACAATTTTGTAAAAAGAAATCGTACAACAATAACTCGGGCCTATTCTAAAGATTGAAGTCTCTACTCTCAAAAACGCGTCGTTCATTTCATTCCATGAATGTTTTTACACTATAATAGATTTGAAGATCAAAGCTTTCCCTTCGTGTGAACTTACTGTACGATTTTTCATCGCCAATTTCTTGAACTTTGAACATCAGATACTTCACTTGAAACTTCATTCAAACGTAATATTCAAAGTATTCGATGAAACGGTGAGAAAAAGGTCATACGTCAGATTTTCGGAGGTAGTTGTAAAGAGGAGGCTTCGATCTTCTCAATCCATCGTAGTTTCAATCAGGGAAAACAATTTTTCAACGTGCAATTTTCCTACGTACCGTGACAAGTACGTAGAGATAAAGGTAAAAATATTTTAGATGAAAAATTGAACAACTCGCTTTGGAAGTAGAGGCTTCGGGTTTTAAGATGATCCCGCGTTTCTTGTCATATGATCTCTTTTCTTCAAAACTGGTAACACAGTTCTATCCCGTAACTTTCACATTGAGATAAATTCACCGAGGTCGGCGGGATCTACTTGATGAAAATTCGAGGCGAGAATTTATTCAGAGTTCGAGTTTCCACCGGGGCCGTGCTATTTCTACCTGTACGAATCTCTTTCAAGGGGGAAAGGGGGGTTGATGAATATCGTCGACGTCAGGCGAACGCCAGACGCCCGTTGCGTCAGGCTGCGATTATTTTTAAGGCATTTTCAAACGCTGAAAAATTACAGATCACTCTGCAACGCGAACGAAACACGCCCGCGTCCTCCTAATCAACGGGTGGGATTCGTCATCGTGGAAGCTGCGCGTATTTCTCGCCTCTCGGAGGGAGAAAAGAAACACGCGTTGTTGCTACCTACAGATCGCGCTGACTGAAATTTGAGACATCGAGAGAAATTGATTTCTCTCCTCTCCGTCGATTGGCGGCTCAAGTGACGTACCGAGGCTGAAATTAACCTTTTGCCCTCGAGGCAAGCTTCTTTCGTATCATCTATCAGCAATTGATTTACGAAGCATCGTCACTTCAAACAAAATGACATAACGCTGGAAATAATCATTCGAATGGTATTTAACGCAAAATTTTGTTAAGTATATCTTTCCAACATTGTGTGGTGTCGTTTAAATTTAAAGCAATCGTCAACGTGTGCATTGCATTTGCTAGAGTTAATGACGCGTAATTCTAACCTCTGGGAAAATAACACACTCCAGCATTTTTCATAGACTGCTATTCTACACTATCATCAGAAATTTCTTTTTCTGGAATTCTACTCTTCGTTTTATGTTTGTTATATTATGGCTTTTATTCTATGGCGTCTGTATATTATACTATTACATCGCATCGTGCAACACCAAATGCATACGTTCGTTAAAATTATCAGCAAATTATAAAAAAGGACAAGTCCGAGCTGTTGGCTAGATTTAGGTACGACGTCCCCTCAGAAGAGTTAAATTGGAGTTGAGACGTCAGCTTTAAATATCTGTCTGTAGATCTGCAAATGGATTTAGCGGAGAACCTTTAAAGAACGATGGTTTCAATTAATTATCGTTTGAATTGTAATTGTCGTTGACAGGCATTACTGAAGAATTATGGAATATTAAGGAAGCCTTGAATGATTTCTGAAAGAAATACACGAACAAAATTCTCCCTTAGTTTTTCGTTTTCTTCAAACAAGCAAAGGATACGTTTAAAAAGGAAACAAATCAACACGTCGAACTGAAGTTTGTCTATCTGCTGTCCTCAGTCATCGATATCAAAAAATGAACTCAAAGTGAAACCAATACGAAAATACGAAGAAAAACACGAATTTTTCTTTTTTTTTTTTTTTTTATTATTGGTCGAAATGACGAAAGAAGGGAGACACTATTCCTAACTATTGATATCAAAGGCTCGCAAGGTAAATTAATCGCCACGGGCGAAAATTTCGGCAACGAGCGACCAGCGAAAACTATCCGAACTCAGTGGAACGCTGTCTTCCTAACTGGGAATTTTGACCGACAAGTTTCAAGTGGGTAAAACCACCAAGAAGCCGCTGAAACCACCCCAGAGAAGATCGTCCAAGACGAAACCTGAACGTGAACAGGCGTCGCTGAGCGAGACGCAACGAATCGACTCTCGTATCTTTACCTGAGATCAGGTCAATTTGCTTTTACGACGCAATAATTAGAAAGCTGTTCCCCTTCTTTCATCACTTTCATCACAATAATTAAGAAGAGATCTCTTGTATTCCATGTATTTTTGTTGGCTTTTGCAAAGAATATCTAAGAACTATATACTTGTAAAGGATATGTATATTTCTTCACACACAGTGTCGGCTGCAAATTCAAAGGCACTGCAGTTCGATAGCTCGCATAGAATCCAACTGTTTTGCGTTTTTACTTCCGAGTGTCGTTCATAGTCTTCAGATAGCATCCTGTATTCCTTCAATGGATCTTCTAGAAGATTCTTTCGTGTCTATTATCTGTTTTTTCCTCGTGAATTTTATTGTATAATTTTATTGTAATTCTTTTACAAGAATAAATTAACTCTATCTTTCAGCATCTTAATCGCTTACGCTGGCCAACTGGTTCGCGGACCATAACGAGTGACCGAACCCGTATACAACAATTCGTCGCTCTCTTTTTCTTTTTTAACTCGTCGGTGTATCACTATAGATAGAAATTATTAAGAAATAATAAATTTATTACTTATTTTGCCTTTGGATTATATTTAAATATACTAAAAAAATTCTCAACATTCGTAGCACGTCATTCCAGCGCAAGAGGTTAACCACTTGCGCTGACAACTGATTGCGGACCATAACGAGTGACTGAACCCGCATACAACAATTCGTCGCTTTCTTTTTCTTTTTGAACTCGTCGGTGTATCACTATAGATAGAAATTATTAAGAAGTAATAAACTTATTGCTTATTTTGCCTTTGAGGTTAAAACCAGTTGGTTTCACAGCGTTCGCCTCTAACTTTGGAAACTTTTGCTCAAAATTTTTAGCCAGCTGAAGCGGAATTTCGCTGTTGATTCGGATATTTTTCTTAACATTGTGTCACAATTCGCCAAAGAACCAACTCGGGGGATCTCGCGTGAGTTTTGACTTGAGTAATAAAAACAAATCGAGAGTCGGAAAAAAGCGCGAGATTTCGGTGAATTCGCATTGACGTTGAAAGATATCCGCGCGAGCGGCGTGCGATTCGGTGAGACAGGGAGATTCTGGTGGCCCTGTGGTCGCCACGTGACGACCGAATTTCCGTCGACGCTGGTCGTAGCCAGCAGCTACTACAAAAGATTTAAATAGTCGCGCGCGACGGAGAAAAGAAGGAGAGGGCTGGCGGGCTGCTTCGGCCAGCCGTCTGCCAGCTAGTTTTCTCCGGAGGCTCAAAACGACCGCCGTGTCCGCCCCTTTTCACTCAAACTTCCCCGTTTTCTTTCCCTCCTCCTTTTTCTTTCTATCTGTTCGATCCTCTGCCAAGAGACACGCCGATTTCGAATTTCGCTTGATCGAACGTCGATCGAACGTTCAACTTCGAGGTTCGTTTTTCGCAATTTTCTGAATCGAAGATTAAAATTCGTATCGTTGTAAATAGCAGTTGGAAATCAGATTGCCAGTGAAGGTTTCATCGGGTGGTGACAGAAAGAAACGGCGAAGTGTCGAAAAATGCGATTTCACGGTGATAATTTTACCAAGTTGACGGCCATTTTTGTGAGACAGTGAGACGGCGGTGATTGAATTTCACTGGAACTGATTGAAAAATCTGTTGGCGAAGAAGTGACGTAGAAAATCGACGACCCACGTTCCTTTTTCTCTCGTTTCAATTTTTTTCGAGCTCGTTCCACGCACGCGACGCACGCGGCGATAAAAATGCGACGCGACAGTTTTACACGCTGCTATTTTCGGGGGGGAAAAAACTTTGGAAAAGTGAGGCCGTCTCGGGGCGATACATAATATCGTTCGAGCAAAGTTTATGTACATTGAGGGAACATTTACTGCCGGGTGCAAGATTTTACTTCAGCTGTAAAGCAATCTCGCGCGACGCCGTGTAAACATACGATGTGGTCTAATGCGCGATGGTAAAGATGATATACTACTCGAGAGAAATGTCACTCTGGAAATTAGTTGAAAAATTCACTCACTCGCTCGGTGAAATTTTCCAATCTGCCCATTCTCGAAAGGAGAACAAAATCGGCTCTTTCCCCGAGAATATAAATATTTGACACTGGAGCTAACAGACTTTCCCTCTCCGTCGTCGTCTTTCTGAATGCTGAAATTACCCAGCGAGCAGTTTCCCGGAAATTTTCAGAGATCGAGGAAGGAACACAGCAACGAGGAGAAAAGGCCCGAGAATAGAACAACTGACAAGAACAGAAGCGAAGAGAGGAAGAGAAAAATTTAAAAAAAAAAAAAAAGAAAAAACGAGCAACACGGAGATTCGATCAAAGTGAGAAAAACGATCGTTCGAAAGAGAGACGAGAGACAAGGTTGCTAAATCGATTACTGTTGAAAAGAGAGTGAAAAAGATCGAACTAACTGCGAAAAATGAAAAAGAACGGCCATCGGATCGTAGAAATCGCTCTCCGTAGAAAATCAACTGTTTTTCAACTAGAAACGACCACGGGGAGAGGATAGGGAAAAGAAGAAAAGGAAAAAAGAAGAAACGAAGAGAAACCAGAAAAGAAGCGATGGTGCAACACGATCGGGGAATTTGGAGCAAGGACGGCGAGCGTCACAAGATGGCACTGTTTCTCGACGACGCGCGAGACGAATGGATTGCAGGTTGGCCGAGATCACCGATCCAACTAGCCAATCGATCTTCGACGACGAGGGAAGCTGGCTTCGTTCGTTCGTTCGCCGAAAATCAGTAACGTCCTCTCTCTTTTTCTCTCTCTCTCTCTCTGCTATTTTGCACGCCTCGTGCCGAGCCATGTTTGTTGACGAAACGTTGCCTCGATTATTTAACGACTCTCGAAGAGGATAATTCGGAGGCGTTGCGATCGACGCGCGTCTGTCGAACGTAAATCAACGCCTTGGACGTCGAAACGTGAAATCACGTGGATGATTTGCCCGAACGGTGGCCAAGAGCTATAGCGCGAGAGCTTTGGAATGGAGAGATGGACAAAGGGGCACGATGCACAGAAGAGAAAGGGGAAGAAGCAGAGGCGAAGAAAAAGGGAGTAGGTTTCATACTGTGATTTCTTTTTTTTCTTTCTTTCATTCTTCCTTCCTTTCTTTCTTTCTTTTTCCTCGTTTCGTTTTTACATTACATTTCGAGGATAATCGCGCGGCGTAATGGTCTACTCGGCGTTGAAAGTAGTGGTATTATCGTAATGGAAACGAGTAGTATCAAGAAGAGTATAATGAAGCTACTATTGGAGTGGAATTAATACTGTTACCGCCGCGAGAGAATTCCTCTCTCTCGGTGGAAGGAAATACGAACGGATATCCCTTTATTCGATTTCTCTTCGCTCCGCTCGCTATATATGGCTGGATGATTTTTTTCTTTCTTTCCTTTTCTTTTCTTTTCTTTTTTTTTTTTTTTTTTTTTTTTTTTTTTTTTTTTTTTTTTTTTTTTTTTTTTTTTTTTTTTTTTTTTTTGTTTTTTCGTTTTGAGTAATTTTCCTCAAGCCTGTCATTAATCTGTTTTTTTTTTTCTTTTTCCTGTCATTAACATCGACGAAGGTTTTTAAATATCCTAATTAAATATCCCGCCCACCAATTAATTTACTACGCATTCGATCGTGCTCCTAATCATCTTTACGTGCCCAATTCCCTTAATTAAGTTACGAGCGATCGCAAACACGTGTCTCCAATTAACCTTTCGATCGCGTCAACGTTCTCTCGTCGATCTGTGTGCTTTGTTCCTCTAAATGACACTTTGCCAACGATCCCTCATTATCAGTACGTAATTAGAATTCAACTTTTTCTCTCTCTTTCTCTTGCATCCAACAATTTTTGTATATTTCCAATTGAATTCCCACGAAAATCGATCGAGTCAATCTCTCGTCTTTCGTTTGTTGTTGAAAAATACTTTATTGAATAAATGAAGCTCGCGTTCTTTTCCGCTGATTGAACCAGTCTAGAGAAATCGGTGTGCCGTCCCGTGACTATGAAAAATAGTTGAAATAAAATTTCATTGTTTCGCGGGGCGAGAAGAGGAAAAGAAGAAGAAGAAGAAGAGAAGAACCGTCTTTCGAACTAATTCGGAAAAAGCCAGCGGAGGGAGGGAGGACGCTTGAAACTGAAAGAAGCCAGGAGGCTTCGCTTCTCGCGAAGACGCTTTATGGAAAAAGTTTTTAATATTCTCTCTCTCTCTCTCTCTCTCTCAGACTAGCCCTCTGTTTCGTTGCTGGCGATGAACGGGACGATGAACAAGAAGAAGAAGAAGAAGAAGGAAAGCACCGGGGGCGGGAAAAAAAAGAAAGAAAAAGAAAATACAAGGGAGGGGGGAGAGAAAGGAAATGGAAAAAACGAAGACAGGATAATGACCACGGGGCACAGGTGGATATGATTCTCGCTGATAGAATTCATGAGCACGGTTTCCCGGTTTTTTCTTTCGTCGCTGGTTTCCTTCTTTTTCTCTCTCGTCGAGAGAATACCATCGAGAGAGTATAATAATCTGAGAGACGAGTGGGATGGCGGCGGAGGAGGAGAAGAAGGAAGGCGAGTGGATGAAAGAGCACACCGGAATCATCGTTTGTCCCTCGATATTAAATTCCGCTATGCAGATTTTTTCCAACCCCTTTCGCACGCGCCGGGATTCTTCACCGTCGATGGATGTTCCGCGGATCCGTTTGTCTTCCTTGCCTTTCGACCGCTCTTTGAATACGCCACGCTCCGAATACCGATACCGCCGCTCTAGTGTTTGGACAGATACTCGTAAATTTGGTTCCCTCTCCTTGGAGAGAGTAGGTCCTTTCTCTCTTTCGTTGCCTGGTTATTTATCGAGGTTGGATTCTCTTTTTCCTTTTCTTCCTTTTTTTTTTATGTTGCGTTGAAGTTGAACCTCCGTAACGAAGCATCGAAAGGATGTTAGAAAAACAGCTACGTTATTTTTTCGTTCGTTGAGAAAAGTTATCCTTTCAGTGTTACGAAATGTCGTTGCTCATAATTTTGCGAATGATTATTCTCGATTATTATTTAATGCGTGTTTTCAATGTATTATCGTTATCGGTGTTCCTCATCGATTCTTGAAGTAGAGGCATTCTGGTTGTTACGTTTTCAACAATATCCACAGAGTGAGTTATCCGCGAAATCTTGCCGTCGAAATAACAGGGAGGAGAATTCCGCGAGCGAGTCACGTTGTAATTATATCAGAGTTTTAATGTAATTATCTGCAGTAATTAACGTTATTGGAGCTTATTAAACGAAAGTAGTAATAGCAGAGCTGCTCCTGCCGCGCTGTAGTTTCGCCAGCATTAACGAAAATTTATTTCGTCTCGAGGAAGGAATTGCGCGATCCGCTTGAAAGCTGGATGAACCTTCTCATTTTGAAACAAAAAAAAAAAGAAAAAAAAAGAAAGAAAGAAAGAAAAAAACGCCCAGCCAGACTTTAGTTAGTTATCCGCTGATTAACGTCCGATAGTTATTATAAGTATTATATATAGAGAAGAAAACTTAAAAAAAGAAATTTTAGTTTTTAAAATTCTACGTACAATATTATACTTGAATTTAGTTAATTCTAGACGTGATAGAAAGGAATTACTATTACAAGAAATATAATATTTTCAAACTCGATTTTCTTGAACACGAAGGCTTCAATGAAAAAATTTTCTTTTCTCTTTTCTCACGTAGAGTTATCTTTTATGGTTGCTCCGTCAATCTTATTATTTTGTAATACTTATTATATATATATATATATATATATATATATATATATATATATATATATATATATATATATATATATATATATATACATTTATTATTTAATAACCTTATACAGTAAAATGTTACCTACTTAAATTTGTTATTTATATATTATATATATATATATATTTACATAATATATAATTGATATTATATACATATATATTCACTTACGTACAATACGTATATGATATATTATATTATTGTATGCAATATTATATTATATTATTATATATGATATTATATTATATTGTGTTATATATATTATATACGTATTATATAACAATACTACTAATACAACATCACAAAACTTTACTTTATTACCGTACACTCATCGTGCGAAGAGGAACAAAGTCTTCTTAACCTTTGACCGCGTGAAAAGTCCCAACGAAGAATCAGTTTCTAAGAAGACGGACAGATAAATTAATTTTCAACTTGCTCTTTCGCCATTAAAAGAGGCGAGATCCTTTTCACCAAACTACCAGAGAAGAGAGCGAACCGCACACGCCTGTTTTCAGCGGTAAGCACAGAAGAAGGAGCTACTAAGAGCCTGAGAGCAGCAACAACGAAATAGTTTAACAAACAAAAGGGGTCGTAAAAAGCAGCGGGATGGAGAGAGAAAAAGAGGGAAGAATTCCAGTGGGAAGAGCACCGAGGAAACTTTCGCACTAGCGGCCAGCCAAGCCGGTGCACTCGCGTTGCGAAAGCACGTGACTGCACCAGCAAAATTAGCATGTGGCAGGGGAAGGAAGCGAGCGGTCCGGCGCCGAGAATCGTCGTGAAACGCGAGTTGACAACGCGACAATGAACGACGTTTTCGAGCGAGAGGGTGCCGAGTGTCGACCGAAACAACGAGTTCCCAAAAACGATGCCCGATCGATGAGATACCGCGACGTTCTCCCGTCGTCGTCGTCGTCGTCTCCACTCTGTCGGTTGTTGCTTGGACACGTTGCTTGAACACGACGAATGCAAGACAGTGAGTAGTTCACGGGTCTGTCTGATCTGTTGTTCGAAGAAAATGAAAGAAGAAAATTAACCACTTGCGCTGGCAACTGATTGCGGACCATAACCGAATACAATAACCTAAACCTAAACCTCCTCAGAGTAGAGGTTTCTCTCTTTAAAGTGAAACCAAGTGGATTATACGTGTGATCCTTTTTTTACGATGTTGTGTTGCAACTATCGGCAATTCTTCATTGTCTATTCGAACATTTATGCTGTTCGCTATAAATTGCTCGACTTTCATCGTCTCATAAATTCTTTTCTACGCCTGGTGTGATTTTTCACCAATTGCGCTGGCGCAACTGATTGCGGACCATAACGAGTGACCGAACCGTATACAATAACCTAAACCTAAACCTCCTCAAAGCAGAGGTTTCGCTCTTTAAAGTGAAATCAAGTGGATTATACGTGTGATTCTTTTTTATTTGTGTGTCAACTATCGGCAATTCTTCATTGTCTATTTAAACATTTATACTCTTCGCTATAAATTGCTCGACTTTCATCGTCTCATAAATTTTTTTTCCACGTCCCTTTTCTGGCGTGATTTTTCACCAATCGCGCTGGCAACTGATTGCGGACCATAACGAGTGACCGAACCGTATACAATAACCTAAACCTAAACCTCCTTAGAGTAGAGGTTTCGCTCTTTAAAGTGAAATCAAGTGGATTATACGTGTGATCCTTTTTTATTTGTGTGTCAACTATCGGCAATTCTTCATTGTCTATTTAAACATTTATACTCTTCGCTATAAATTGCTCGACTTTCATCGTCTCATAAATTTTTTTTCCACGTCCCTTTTCTGGCGTGATTTTTCACCAATCGCGCTGGCAACTGATTGCGGACCATAACGAGTGACCGAACCGTATACAATAATACGTCGCTTTCTTTTGGAACACGTCGGTATAATATATCACTGGATAGAAATATATCGAGAAGTAATAAATTTATTATTCGTTTTGCCTGGGTTACATTTAAATATACTGAAAACCGAGCAAATGTTGTAATTTTTCAAGAAATTCTCGACGTGCGTGGCACGTTATTCCAGCGCAAGAGGTTAACTCCTAAGGTTAGCTCCTAAGGGAAGCTGGAGCTAGCCAACTCACAGAGAAACAGAAAAGTCTTACATCCGCGTGTCTTTTTTTATTTTCTTTTTTTTTTTACGAGTTTGTGCAAACGTAAGTGTAGAAAGTATCCCGTGGAAAATTACGAGTTTCCAAACTCTGGTAGCAGTTCTAGCGTTAATGTCAGTACGGAAGAATTCGTGGCGGATGAAAATAGTGCGCGGCGCGTGTAGTTGCATTCTCTGCTACTGACGCATACGCGATGTTGCATCGACTCGATAGTCCGAACGATCCCGTGTTGACATAACTGTTCAGTTTCTGCGCGTTTAGCGAAAAATAGCTTGGAGTTCCGAGAGCAAGCGAGTTATTACTCGTCGCGTGAATGTGTATTTTCTCTCTCTCTCTCTCTCTCTCTCTCTCTCTCTCTGTTTTTCATCTCGTCCTTTGAAATTTCGCGAGAGCTCTATTATCAAGCTTTCTTTATTGCTAAATTCGAGACGAGAGTTGGCAAATTGCTCTGTCAATTTGCCCTGTCAAAAATTCGTCCGAAACGGTGGGTGCGAAATTGGTTGGTACCGTGCTTGCAGAGTGCTTGATTAGGTTTCGTTAATTGTCCCCAGGAGGAACGTTCGTGTAGAGGAGTCAGTAAATTAAAGGTCTTTGTAGTCGCTCCCCGCGCGAGCAAAAGCGCGACTGTAATCTTGCCGAGTGCGAGGAAGCAGTAATGGTATTGTAACACTGACTAATTTCACTGACAATGGTAATGGGAGGCGAAGGGGGGGGGGGGCAGGGTGGAGAGGGCTTTTTCTCCTCTGACGTGATTACTCATTAAATTGCAGACGCGAGTCACGTGATTCGCATTAAATCACTATTATCGTTGTCGTACAACCCGACTCTTGTCTTAATTCCTCTCGCGTTAAACGACGATTTTTCTTCTCATTCTGATCTATTTCGTTCGACGTTCCGTTGACAAACAGCTGCGCCTGTTAATGAATCCCTTTGAAGAGGTACTTGAAGTGGTACTCTTCAGTCGGCCCTCAAAGAGGAAATTAACTTCGATTAAATCGTTGTTCATTCGAAGCGGTTGAACGACAAAATTAATTAAGAGCGTAATTGTATCTTTAGAACGTAAAATTAATTGGATTTCGAGGAATTTTGCAAATGAATATTTCCACGAATACAGTTGAAAAAAATGAATGGAAGTTCCTTTCACAAAAAAATTGCAAAATAAATATTTCACACGTCCATTCCATTTTGCGAATATTTGCGCACCTAAATTCCTCTCTGTTGAAGTACGCGAAATGTAACGTGCAACGCGAATGTTTAGAAAGATCGGGAATTTCCAAAGGGAGAGAACTGAGAAAGGAGTCTTTAGAAAAGAGTTCACAGACTGGTGAACCAGATCTGGCAGGAAGCGGGAGTGCTAGCGAGTGGAACGAGGTGCCGGTGTCGCCGTTTCGTCGTCTTTAAGGGCGCATCAATTACCCATTTGCCGACAAAAGCGGGCTGAAATAGCCGGCTCGACCCCGAAACCGCGCGTAATTTGCCGGCTCGTCGACGGAAAAATCGCCCGCGGTGATCGCGGGCGAACGTGTTCGCGCTATTTTCACGTGCGCCGGTTTCTCGTCCTCCTCTACCGGCTGCAAAAACCCGTTGTCAGCCTTTGGGAACCGAGCTCGCCCGCTTGGAAACGAGCTCGCACAGCCTTCGGCCTTGCTTGAACCGCAGGTTGCAATTCAACCCTCTCCTCGTCCCTTCGTTCTTTTCAATTCGGCGCACGATCACGCCTCACGGCCGTAAGCTAAAAACGCGCGGCAAACGTCGCCCGAGTTTCACCCTCGTGAATTCCGCCAAGGTTGTTCCGTAGATTTTTATACGCCAGTCCGAAAACGAGTCGACATTTCGTCACGCGTTGCACTGAAATCCTCTCTTTGACTTTCTTTGTTCGTGTTTCACGGCATGGATCGCGTTCGTTTTTTCACCTCGTGAATCGGCAGTCGAAAGTCGAATAATTAGCGAAAATTATATTATAATTTATACTGTATAACATATAATATATTTATAGTTATAAATGTAAAACAAAACTTGTAATATAATTGTATTATATTTATAATTACAAATGTAAAACAAAACTTGCAATATAATTATATTATATTTATAATCGCAAATGTAAAACAAAACTTATATTATAATTATATTATATTTATTGTATTAATTATATTATATTATAGTATTATAGTATTAATTATAGTATTATAGTAATTACTATAATTATAACATTATAGTAATTATATTATATTACAAATGTGCAGAGTGGAAAGAAAAGTTTGATGAATTCTGTACCTTCGATTTGATGGAAATACGTGTAAAAAAACTTGCAAAACTGACTTTGACCTTGAACTTCAATCACTCGCCACTTCAAAAGGTAAAACTTTTCCAACCATAAGTCGCAACCTAATAGTTCTCTTAAAAAGTGGCCAAAAGTTTTTCAATCATTTAATACTACGGACGCGTGCGTCTTAACAGCGATTTTTATACAATTTTCGTGTTAGGTTTCATTAACATTTGATTTATTATAATTGTAGCATCAGTGTGGGTCTGAATAATCAAATGATAGAATCAACTGTTAACACTGTTCGAAATATAAACATTACATAATATAGACATTCACGCATCCAGAACCGTAAAGTCGCTGTTAGGACGCGTTCGCAGTGTTGAACGATTAAGAAACTTTTTTCCCATTTTTCAAAAAAATTATTAGATTACCTACGATTTCTTGGAAAAGTTTTTACCTTCGTGATGAGTAGAATATATATATAAAATGTTCATTTTGAAATTCAAGATCGAAGTCAATTTTGCAGGTTTTTTACATGAATTTCCATCAAACCGATCATATAGAATTCATCTGCGATAGAATCACGAACAAAAAACTTTTCTTTCAATTCTGTACATTTACGACGAAATCGTAATAATATTGCTGATATTTCATTGTGGATTCATCTGTTTGCAACTCGTCTCGTCTAACGACTCCGTTTGCAGCCGCGTCCCGTCTATGTTAACGAGTTGTAAATTCGTCTGACACTCGCAACGTATCGCGTAAGATGATTTCGACGTGCCGCCTCTGTGACAAATTAACGTTAAAACAGAGCCGAGTTTGAATTTTAGATGAGATGGCTGTTGGTTCAGTGACTCGCGAGTCGCGCCCTTAGTCGAATTCACACGTTTGGTTCGCGTGTAACTCCGTTCTGGTTTTGCTTCTTCTCTTTGAATTTGAAACGCCGCAGGTACATGCACAGCTTTCTCAGAATCATCAGTTTCGAGGAAGTTTTCTTCGTTACTGATAACGATCGAAAAGGGAAAATCTCGCGAGATCAAATGATTATTGAAAGATCTTCATGTGATAGATTTAGTTATAAAAGAAATTTTCTAACGTTTTTCTCGCGCTTTGAATTTTGAATATTTTCAAGAAAAATGTGTCGTCATTTTGATTAGTCGCTACACGGTGTAAAAAGAAAAAAAGAAACAAACCTCCCCAAAGCAGAGGTTTCGCTCTTTAAAGTGAAACCAAGTGGATCGTTATACGTGTGATCCTCTTTTACGAATTTGTGTGTCAATTATCGACAATGTGTCAATTATCAATTGTCATTCGCTATAAATTGCTTGACTTTCATCGTCTCATAAATTTTTTTCTACCGACTGGCCCCTGATTTTTGACCCCTTGCGTTGGCAACTGGTTCGCGGACCGTAACGAGTGACCGAACCGTATACAATTATTTGTCGCTTTCTTTTTCTTTTAAGCTCGTCGGTATGATATCACTGGATAGAAATTATTAAGAAGTAATAAATTTATCATTCGCTTCGGGTTGCATTTAAATATACTGAAAACTGAGAATATGTTGCAATTTGGGACAAAAAAATTGCGATATTTTCTCAGTTTTAAATAATATTTAAGTCTTCGGTTTTAAATAAATTGCGATATTTTCTCAGTTTTAAATAATATTATACAAAGCAAATAATAAATTTAATTCAATAATTTCTATGCAGTGATATCACACCTACGAGTTCAAAAAGAAATCGATCAATTGTTGTACACTGGTTCGGTCACTCGTTATGGTCCGCGAACCAGTTGCCAGAGGAAGTGGTTAACAGGCGTCGATAATAAGCTACCTGCCGGTCGAACTGCAACTTCCAAGGAACCATCGCGGACCACAAGGAAATCACAAGGAAAATTACGCTGGGCTGCGACGTTTTCCGAAAATTCCAAAAATAGACGCGAAACACCAGGACATAAAATAAATAAAACCCACGATACCCAGGCGGCATTCAGTCCCCCACCTCCTATCCCCAGGCGCCAGAACAAACTAACAAACCAACATCCGGAGCCACGGCCACGGATTAAACGTGCCGGGTCAACGGTAATTTCGCCTTTTGACAAGTTTTCGCCCCCTCGCCGCGGCGTTTCGTTATCGTCCAGAGAACCACCGGCCCCATAAATTGCCCCGACTGCCAGACTCTCCTATTATCCCGTCGACGCGCATTTAAAGTTTCCCGCCAAAGTTCCCGCCCGTTCCTCGAGACCCGCCCACTCGCTCGTTATCATTATCATTATCATCGTTGTTACTGTCGTTATCATTACCCTGTTGTCATCATCGCGCGCCGTTATAAATTACGATCACAATTTCGCGTTTCTCTCGTCGACGTTTTGGACGGAAACTTTCGGAAACGAACGACGCGGCGCAGTTGGAAACTCGAAGGTGGGAAGATCGCGACGCGAGGCTTCCCCGTATACAGTGATTCCATCGAATTTACCGCGGCTAAATTATTTTGCCACGACCGAGCCGAATGTGTAACGTCGGGCCGCTGACTTGTCGGACAAGGGCTGCGTGCTCTCTGTGGCTTCTGCAAGCGCACCCCTCTCTCTCTCTCTCTTTCTTTCTGTCGTGCGTACGTGTGCATGTGTGTGTGTCGTGGTCTGAGGAAATTGGGTAATTCTGTTTCGAAAGTGGAGTTCCGCGAAAGAGAGGAACCCGGTGGAGGGTAGTAGTTTGGTTTGCAGTAACTTGGACGTTACATTGTTTTCTTTGGAATTGCGTTGCTTCCCTTCGAACAGCACCGACACGTGGCCCAGATTCCTTCCCTGGTCGACTCTGCTCTGTCGTTAAGTCGATTTCTTCATGACACTGTACATTTCGCAGCGGCTTTTCCCAAATTAATTTCCTAACAAAAGCTTCTCCCATCGCTAGAACACGAAATCCGTTTTAACGGGAGAGTTTCCCTTTCGAAAAATTACAGGCAGAAATTATAGACGAAAGTCGCTGCACTAGAGAAATTTACCAAGTGAATGATAAATAATTCAATAATTCGAGTCGTCGAAACAAAGACACACACACACACCTGTTGTTCTTTCCGACGAAATCAGCGAATAGACATTCTTCCCGGTTATGTTTGAAAGTGGGGTAAGCAAAAGCACTAGCAGTTGGCTCCGTGCACCGGGAAATCCCACGCTCGTAGTCAATAATGAACATTTGCGTGGCTGTACACGAACATTTTTCCTCTCTCGCTTCCCCCCGTTTCGTGTCACGTTTCTCGGAAGAAAGAAAAGAAATGCAAGCTCTAGGCAAGCGCAGATTGCAGATTGCACGGTAACGATTAAAGATTCAATGAAAGCTTGTCGTCCCGACATTTCGCGAACGCTTTTCCGGGAACTACGCCGGCAACTTCTTCTCGAGTTAAAAATACCGGCGATAGTAATTATTCAAGAGCGGGCAAAAGGGTATTTTGACACGGTCACGCTTGGCAACCGCGTCGTCGGCTACTGTACTACGGAACTCCGTAGCTTCGGAATACACGGTGACTCGATCGAACGAGATCCATTTTCGTGGTCGCATTTTAAAGACTGAAAGTCGCAGAACGGAAATTACGTACGTCGAGAATTTTTTGTAACACGAGAGTAAAAATTACAGCGAAAGGATTGGGAACTGTACGTCACGAATTTCAAAAATTTTTGACAGATATTTAAATTTAAAGCACCCGTCTCTAGGTCTCCGACGCTCCAGTTTATTTTCTCCTGTTGTGAATCTAACAGTTGCACTATAAATATACGAAAATAATTTACGAGAACAAAGCTGTATATTTGCGTCACTCTGTATATATTTGCTGTGACAAACAAGTAGCCAATGACTGAGATTGGAATTGATAAGAAACTTAAACTAAAAGTTAGGAAGAAACTTGACAAAAAAAAATTCACAGAAAGATCCAAGAAATCATAACCCATAAATTCAACACAGACAGATAAATCACTCGGGACAATTGAAACGAAAATTTCGAGACGCGACGCGTGTTGCTCGAAAGCTGGCGAGCCAAGATTTATCGATACGCCTTTTCCTGCTGGGACACCCTGTAGCACGGTTGCTCCGACGATATAATTTAGCGCCAAGAGAACAAGCCGCAGTGGCTGTAAAATTCGCGCGTGCAGGAATACCTCGAGGCCTGTCTGTCGCTCGAAACCATAAACAACGATCTCTTATTTCGACGACACTCGCTCGCTCGCTACGTCTGCCGCGTTCTCGTTCGCAATTGCAGTCGAACGTGTGATAAACTACGTTCGGCGAAAGAATACGTTAGCCTAACCCGAGGAGAAACTAGAACGTTTCTACCCAAAGATAAAGCCATAATTTGTCCGAGGATTGTCCGTTTTGCGCGAGATACTAGAGGATTTCTCGAGTACAAAGACACTCGCCTAACTCGCCGTTTTGAAATTTCGCTACAGTAGATTTCGATACGCGTCGCACGTAGTCGATTTTGACGAAATTTCGTATAAACGTTTAGTTTTCGAGAAAAAAACACTTGACACGATTTGTATTTCTTTTTTTTTTTTTTTTTTTAACTGGCAATCGTCGATATTAAAAGAGTGAAAACTACCCTCAAAGTTGGTATGCGGAGCATATTTTGTTATCACGCAAATATCTCGGAAATTATTGAAGCCAATTTTTATGTGATTGATGAAATTAATGGTCTTTTTGCTTCTGTTTAAACAATATATTTAAATCTTATTTTTTACAAGTTTCTTCAAGTAAATGTCAATAAATTTTCTTGCATATTTGTTTATGAAAACTGTGTATCGAAACACAAATTATGGATAAAATTGAATCTCGATTTTTAGAAATTCTTCGTCAGCATACACGCTTTCTCAGAAAGTATATTGAAATAATCGAAAACACTAAACTGCACTACGTTAAACCAATATTATTTATTTATTCGTATTCTGTATTGAAGTTTTGCCATGTGCACATACTAAAAATCTAACAATACAACCTTATTTCACGATACGTCTAATAATCTAATAGCGTATGGTACAATTCAAAACATGAGTCTCTTTTTCCTTGTTGTTTTCTACAAACTACGTATTTGTGATTCTCCGCGATGTTAATTTATTACCACACGGTTTCATTTCAAGAATATTAAATGAAATAACTGTGAAATAGTCACGTTTAACTAATACAGTCACGTTTAAATGACTAACGGCGTTTCCTACAAAATACTCTGTGTGTGTGTGGAAAGTTCGCACAGGGAAAAGAAAACAGAGGAGTTTTCGACGAAGATTGTCCAAGGAACTGACAGGCTCTCGCTCGCTATATTAAATTCAGGAGCCCGAGAAAGTTCTAAGAACCGACTAGGCTTTTCGCTTTCGAACGCTTTGAATTTTGAAAGTTCCCGCGCCGGCCCAGACGAGGATAAAATCGTTCGCCGATTTCTAAGCGAGTAGTCTACTTCGAACGACTACTTAACCGATCCGTGTCCGCTTAGAGCCGAAGTTAGAAACAGGCAGTACTTCATCGGGGATCCATCCTCTCACGGACGCTCGAGTTAGGCGGATTGGGGAAACTTACGAAGTTCCTTGTGGCTAGGATAGAAACGTTACTCTGGCTGAACAGAAAAGAGCAAATATTCACTAATAGGAATAAGAATAGGCCACGCAAACTGGACACCTATTCCTATCTAATCACAAACACAGAGCCAAATATCTGTGACACGTGCAATCTGCCTAACTTCATTGAACATATACAGGGTGGTCACTGAAAGACTGAATGATATAAAACAAAAATAACTTTTATACATTTATTTGGAAATATAATTAACCTACAAGAAAAGAAAAGAAAAAAGATTGAAAATTAATGGGTTATGACTTTTTCAAACTCTTTAAAACTTTAGTTTCTCAGTGACCATTCTGTATAACCGTTTGTCTCAAATATAAAGATAAAAGGAACACAACTTTACGAATTCACTCAAAATGCTGCAAAAAGAAGGTGCCGGAGAAAAAGTCTTTTAAAAAGGATCATACCATTTATTATAGTCATACCCGAATTCTCATAAAACTCACCGTGGTTATAATAGAGAAGGTGGATGTAACCCTAAACGTTTAATTACAATAATAAAAAAAAAAAAAAAACGTTACTCTGGCTTTCGAATCGAATGAAACGATCGATCCGTTAAGCTGCAAAGCGACGTCGAATCGCGACAACGAGTGTTGAAGAAAATTAAACAAATTGCAGTCGTGCTCAAGGATTACTTAATTATTATCCTGCTTTGCGGTCGAGGCAGGGAAATTCGCACAGATAGCGGGAACTTTCATAATCCATTAGCCACGCTTATGCAAATCGTATATCTTATTTAATAGCATCCAGAGAATAAATTCGCTTCGTCCGTTGAATACTGCAAAGAGAGTCCTATTTGCATGTTTATCGAGGGATTTAACAAGGAAGACGAAATAAAATTCGCACGAAGAATTTCATTATGGAAGATACAATTTAAGTGTTTTTACAACAGAAAAGAAGAGGAGAAAAAGGAGAATGAAAAGTAATGTAAAAGCGGAGAGAAACACTTTCAGCCAGCGAGTTTTCCACGAGAATTGACTGTAAGATGGCACGCAGGAACCGGGACGTCGAAACAGGAAATATCGTCTGATTTATAAGCCCTGGGAGTAACCGCCGACTACCTGGAACGTTCGTCATTCTGTCAATGGAACGGTTTCCCCGGGGGTGATAGTCTTGCATACGCAATAACGTTAAAAAATCGAACGACTTATTCCGTTCTGTCAACTTTGAAAATACCGCCGAAGGGAATATTATATTATCAGGAAAATCGATGTGTGCATAAATCGGAAAAACCGGAGTGCGTTTTACAGAAGAATGTTCCATTTCTTTTGTTCCGAGACAAAGATCTCCGTGAAAGTGGATGTTCGTAAACGTGGACAGGCGTCGATCTGATCGAGAAAGGGATGATCTACTGCGCGAACATTTCGTCTCAAGTCTCGACACAAAATTTATACTGTCGAAAAATTATTATCAAACTTTGTGAAATTTATTACTTGTCAAGACATTTTGAACTAGCTACGTGTATAGATCTTGTTTTATTGTAGTGTAAATAAAAATTTTCATCCAGCTGACTACAGACGATCGATTACAGTTTAACAATAATTTAATCCAATACACAGTGGTTTAATTTAAATATGAGGTGCTTGAAAGAATCACTCAAGTTTCAATTTTGAAATGAATAAAGTCAAAAAATACACGTGTCTGACCAAGAACAGATATTTAAGTATCTAATGCATGATTTAATTTGAAATATGAAGTACTTGAAAGAATCCTTTCAATTTTAGAATAAATAAAATCAAAAAGTATACGCGTTTGGGGATCAGGCATTTAAGAAAATACATACATTCTACTAAATAAAAATATTTTATTATAAATCTACACATACGTATTAGCTAAGTTACTAAAAAAAAAAAAACTCCTCGTTTTCCGTAATGTTAAACTTTTGAAATATTTGAAAAGCAGAATTTAACAAAAATGTAATAATAAATTGCTTTAACGAAAGAACTTTGGTAACCCAGAATCTTAAAACTTTGATGAAATAACGACTTCTTCGAAACTTTCGACCAAACCTTGAAACCTTAGGGAATGTTAGAACTTGTAAAATACTTTTTTTTAAGAAATACGGATTATTTTAATACCAAAGAAAAAAAGAAAAAAATTACATAATACTTGCATCGAAATTTCCAATTTTTTCTGTCCAAAAACTCGTGGAGTTTCAAAAGTAGTAGAAGACAGTAGTTCCGCTAAACGCTTTGAACTTCCCAAATCTAACCCAAACCTTGAAACCTTAGGAAATGTTAGAGCTTGTAAGATACTTTTTTTTAAGAAATACGGATTATTTTAGTACCAAAAAAAAAAAGAAAAAAATTACATAATACTTGCATCGAAATTTCCAATTTTTTCTGTCCAAAATCTCGTGGAGTTTCAAAAATAGTGGAAGGCAGTAGTTCCGCTAAACTTTCCTCCCGAATACAGACCCTGATCTAATTCCCAAAATAAACTTTCACTTTTCGAGAGAGGAGAACCGACTATAAATTAAAACACGTGTAACTATCACCGAAAGGAGCGAAACTGAAAATAGGCGCGAGTCTGACCGAAACAGGTTTGTTCTACTTAAACTTAAGCTATTGCGAGTTGAACTCCATGCCCAAGAAATATTCCAAAACGAGCGTGACAAGGTGAAATTACGTGAAAGAAGAGTGTGATCTTGCTCTCGAATACTCTCCGATTGCTGAAGCAACCACGAAACAGGACCAAAGGGACGGCCTGCGAAGGCGAGGACAGACAGGCAGGCACAATAAAACGCCAATTAGCGTGCTCGAGAACCCGAGTGCCAATTCATCATTCGTCGATCTCGTTGGAATATCAACGGCGGCCAAAGGAATGCTCGCCGAGGCGGATTAATCTTCGCGCGGCAAGCGACGAGTTAATTAACGCCCGGTTATAAATACGAAAGGCAATCTGCATTATGGTAATCGGTTCCTCGAGTTTCCTCCGCGAGCTCGCCGCTCGTTGTCGTCGTCTCGTCCCTCTCTCTCCCTTTCTCTCTCTCTCATTCTCTCTCTTGATCGTGATAATTTACACAGGATATTGGCGTGATCTAATTTCGACCGCTGGCAGACGATCGTGTCTCGTTCGATTACAAACTTGCGAGCTCACGGCTTGCGACCCACCGTGCAATTAAGCATCGACGATCGCCACTTGCCCTGGTAATGGGGTTACCCCGTCGTACCTGAGAATCTTCGCGGCTTCTGAGAAACTACCTCTCATCGCCAATGACAGATTAATTCTCGTTTCGAGTCGAGGCGAGTGGATGGAACGAGAGTAGCATCGGACTAGTAAGAGCGTCTAAAGAGTGTGTGTCTGGCAAGAAATTTGTAACACGATGCTTTCAGGGCAGCCAAGAGAGAAATTTTCATTGCTCCATGAGTGTAATGACAAAATAGCAAGAAGTATGGTTATGATCCTCGATTATACCCGAAAGCTGTTTTTGAATATTTCCTTACAAGTGTTACAAGATGAGTACCTGATGATAGTGTTTATGTGTGACACGGCGCGACACCTCGAAAAGTATCGTAGCAGACGTAATAAGCATAATTTGTAAATATAAATTTAATTTGTATTTGTATTTACAAATGTAGAATATAAATTATATTTATAATTATAAATATTTATAATATAATACACATTTGCAATATAAATATAAATTATAAATATTTATAATACAATATATATTTGCAATACAAATTATATATATATTTGCATAATGTATATAAATATAAATTAATTATAAATATAAATATAAATTATAAATATTTATAAACAATAATTATAAATTTCAAATTATAAATATAATTACAAAATTTCGCAAAGTGTACCAAAGTTACCAAAGGGATATCGCGATGCTCAATGTACAATGCGCTCGGTTTCGATTATAGCATCGCATCGTCGTCAGTAACATCGAAGCTTCCTCTCCTTATTAATTACTTTCTTTTCAATTAAACCTAAACCACGCGAACGTGCGTAAACGGGCAATTATCACTCTCTCTACTTTAACTTACTAACACGAGCTTTTTTTTTTTTAAATAGCTCTTTACTGACGCTAAAACGATTAAAGACGCGTTATTGACTCCGGATTGGAAGGACCTTCCGATCCGACAATAATCCGCGGCTCGTTAACATCGAGCGTAAATACGGCAGGCAAACAGGCGCGAAGTTTTCCTGGACGGGGACGCGGGGGATCAATCAGTCCGGGCTTACGCGATTTCTTGTCCCGGGGACAGCTCAAAGGGAAGGGAAAACACAGCCTACGGCCTCGGTGGGGTTCGTTTGCATCCGCGGGACGCAATTTCCATTTTTCAAAGGGGCCAACGCGGAACGCGGAGCCCGCCCCCTGGATGGAAACTCGACGAAACCAAATATGCGGCTCGCGCCGCTGCTTTGATCAGCTTCTTCTTCTTCTTCTTCTTCTTCGACGGGGAGAAAACGTGACGCCACTCTCCTTTTTCCATCGAGCGTCGTGCTCCAACCTCCGCGTCGTTAATGTACGTCGTCTCTGTTTATGTAGCCTCTTCCGGTCTAATGCAGTTTTGCCATTCGACAAAACCTTACCTTGCCCTTGTGAAGTAATTAATATAGAGCAATGATGACCGAACCTATGACCCGCGGGTCAGACACTGACCCACGCAGGCTTTTTAAACGATCCACGCGTTGATTTTTATAAACTTGTCATCGTATATATAAAAGAATTTTAATTATTTTTCGAACCTCTCTTTTCAAAAAATGTTAAGAAAATTACAAGTGTTCGGTTGGAGGTTAAAAGTGAGAAATAAATGCATAATTGTGTTTTATGGAGGATTTACGGCTTGGTTATGTATACATGTAGGTATTCCAAGTCTTAAATGTTATTATATGAGTTAGTTGTGTCTAAGAAATTTTATACAGCGTTTACGATTAAACAGATGTAATAAACACTAAAAAAACTCACTAGATTCCATTCTCAGAATGGTTAGCTTTGCCAGTTTTTTTATATAATAAAAGAGAGAACAGACAAATAAAAAATATTGAGAAATAAAGTATATATATCTAATGTATGGTGCAGAGGTGACTGGGCATGATGTCACCCCTTTTATATCAATTTGTCGACGTCGACATTTATTTCTTGCTCTTCACTTGCAAAAGTAAAAGTTGTCAAACAAAAAGGAAACGTAAACTTTTTAGAGGATTATAAAAGTGAGAAGCAAAAAAAAGTAGTTTTTAACCATCCTCCCTTCCCCTCTTACAAGTGACGCCACTGACTTAGTGACCCACGAGCTAGTACTAAAAAAAATAATGAACAAAATTTGACCCACTTCTCAAAAAGTTTCGCCGTAACTGATATAGAGCGTTCGAACGTTCGAGCAGGAAGGGAAAGAGGGAAGGACATCCAGTTTTTGTTCTTCGCAGTTGCCCGCAAAGTGGCGCCGACGACACTTTCACTTTCACATTTGACTTTAGTTAGTCCAAAAATATTAATATAAATGAAAATACTTGTGACAACCATATCAAAGTATTCTACACACAGAGATCGCTATAATTCTAAACGATAACTAAACCAGGTAGATTTATATACACTCGTGTTTCTGTCCAAACAGAAATTAATATCAATTTTGACGAGAACAACCGTATCATTTAATTCAAACGATAGTTTGAAATCAGTCACATCGGTCAGGGCTCGATTGTTATAGTACATTAATAAAATAGTTAACATGGTACAGTGACAAATATTGCACAGTTATTTACGAAACATACATAAAAATATTATTTCTAACTGTTATTTCAAATATCCCGCTGGGAAAATGTTCACCGAATTCTTGAAAGCAAAGATTCGACTAATTATATGGTACATTGATAGAATTAAAATTAGTTAAATTAATGACAAAAATTGCACAGTTATTTATTAAAAATAATAATCTCTCTTACTGTCGTTTCGAATGTCCCGCCCGGGGAAAGTGTTCATTGCACGCTTGAGTCTCTCGCGTTAATGCGACCGTTTTCTGCTCGGCACTCGAATTAATTGGCATCGTGTTTAGGAGATAAGGTTGGTCTTAGCCAGGATGATACACTTCAGAAGGGCGCTCCTCGACAGGCGGACCTCGTTAAGCGAATCTCGATGAGGTTCTGAGTCGCGTCTGGAGACGACGAGTTGAATGTAACAATTCGCGGAATGTCGATCTGCGATCTTTCCAAGGAAACGAATCTTCCAAAAATCGTGCGACAGTTTTTGAGAAATAATTCTGTGAAAAGCGAAGACAGTGTTGGACGATGTTTCGCGAAATGCAAATGGCGAGCGAGCGTCACGATTGGCGAACACGTTCTTCCGTCCGTCGCAAATGTCACCCCGACAGAGACCTGACATTTCATCAACGCGGAAATCATCTCGAGATAAAATAACTTCGCCGCGACTGGCGAAAGGGCGACCGGCGAAAGGTTCTCAGACAATTGACACGGAAATATTCAAATCGCGTACGTAACTCGGAACGTTTCACTTTGGTAACGTGAACGCGACATTTCGAGATTTCAGATAACAGATAAATAGATAATTAGAATAAACGATAAAGAGAAGTGAAAGAGATAGTCAGACAAGTGCCATAGGATAAGAAAATAAATACAGAGATTAATAACTGAAAAACTTGTGGATACTTCCAATGAGCCGAAACGTTCGACACGTCACTGGAAAAACTTTGTCTTTGCATGAAACGAGAATATACGCGTCTTGCAAAGCCAAATTTACGCCCTCAGCATCGCGAAATACGACGCTTGTAAAAGTCACCTATAAATACCATCGCGCATCCCTGGTTTGTTTATTACTTCTCACATCCCTCTCCGTTATTGCTATTGCCCTTGCGCGAATAACGCGCGAAGCACGCTTGAATAGGCGTGTCGCGCGACAATTTGACAAGATTAGTGCCATTTGCGATTTGTAACGCTGTCCGAGCGTCGCGATTTGTCAAAAGAGAAACAAAAGACGGAGTATACGGAGAAGCTAGAGAAGGAAAAGAAAGAAGAAGAAGAAGACGAAGACGAAGAAGAAAAGGGGAAAAAAGGAGAGATAGTGGGCGCGAGATTTAATAGGATCGAAATATCCGTCGGTGTCCAGCCGGAAAATCCGAATTTATGAACCGCCGGAAGGATTTAATTTATTTAAATTTCCGAGCGGCCAGCTCCCCCCCCCCCTCCCCCTCCCCCTTCGTGTTTTAATCCTGATTTAGCACGTGGCTTTTCTTGTTGCGCCATGTAACGGCTTAAGCGGCCTGTTATCACGCGGCTGCTTATAAAGCGCGCTCACGCGGCCGATGAGTGGCCGAATTTCGCCAGTTTTCCAATTCGTCACCACAGAGAACGCGATCGAACAATTTTTCTTTCCGCCGATCGAGTTGTCTGCCGAGTCTTCGCGTCGTTTTCAATGTTTCACGCCATTTCTCTACCAACAATCATTTTCGGACCATTTTTGTTTCAAGCTTTGCACCCTACGAAAAGGAAAAACGAATCCGGAATAAAGGAATAAAGCTAGGTGTTCACTGGAGAATTGAAACTGTCGCGAGTTGCTCTCGAGAGTATTCCACGCAAATGGTGATACTGTTCGAGAGCATCAACTGTCCCTTCCGACGAAACGGAAAACAAATTTGAGAGTGACCAGCACATCTGCTAAGCTAACCTCGAAGCGTAACGACGCCAAGACGAGCACGGGGCTCGCGTGTTCCCTCTAAACGCTCGACGAAGAGAGAGGAAGTCGCATTAATCACCGGAGAACCGGCCAGCGGACACAATGGGAAAACGTTGCGTCGGCGAGGTGCGTCTAATCGTGCCGGGTGATCTCCGCCTGGCCGGACGATCGATCAAAACACTGCGCGCGACGAGGATAAACGAGAGGAGGAGGAAGGAGGCCAGCGTTTCGTCGCGATTTTTCATTTGTTTCGCCAAAGGCGTGCAAGAGGCCTTTCGTCGGCTGGATTAGGCCGCGCCGGAACTTTATTCGTACCACTCGGTTTAAGTAATTGGAAGGGTGATTTATCACCCGGTTCCTTGACGCACCGGAAGACGAAGGGTCAGAGATTGTTGCCTGACCAATGATCGATCGTTTCGATAGGTGCAACCGGACGGTCGGTACGTGATTAAGCGATTTCCGCGAGAAAAACGAGCCAGCACGGAACCCGACGCGCAGTTCTTCTTCCGAGGATCGAGGTATTGCAGAATTGCACTGCAAATGTTGTTTTTCGACAAGTTAATTGTATTTTCATTACCAGCCAAGTTCATTCTAAATCATATTGTCATTATATATCTTGATAGCCAACATTTCAAGGTTTATTTTTAAAAAAATTCGTTTAATTCTGTGCAGTTACTTTTTTGGAGAGGGGGGAAGTATCGTATCAAAAATGGAAAATAAAAAAAAGCATTTTCGACATATTTTGCTTTTTTATTACCTTTCTTATAGAGCTAAGAATGCTGTTCAAGCAAGAGGAGAGTTATGTGAAGCGTGTGGGGAAGATGCTGCATTTCATTTTCCATTTTGGATACAACAAACAAGTTGTGTAAAGAAAGTCGACAAAATTCACGTCAAAGGAAAAACATAAAACAGACGCAAAGAATCCTCCGAAAGAGCCTTTTAAGATCTGAGAAATCCCTCAGAGAAGGAGAAACAAGGGATGCTACTTGAAGACTACAAATGGGCAAACTGGAAGTAAAAAAACGCAAATCAATCGAGCTATCGAACGAGCCGGTAGTGTATGTAATCGTGTAATTGTATATTCCTTGCAGTTGTTTTGCGAAAATTATTTGTGACTCGACCCAATATTTTATCTCCTCTGAAAGACACGGGTGTCTGATTGATTTTTCTCGAGAAACTTCGATGCTTCAGCGACTCTCTCAAACTCTTGATTATTATTACAAAAAATTCCATCTCTACGATCGAAGATTTCTTAAGATTTCAATTCGGTTTGCAGGTCAGAACGACATCAAGAAGCTGCGCAGGGAGAACGAGCAGCTGCGCAGAGAGATATGGAGCCTGAGGGACGAGTACGACAAGCTCGAGGAGATACTGAAGAGGCAAAAGTGCCGCTCGGAAAGCGAAGAATACGAGGTAGCACGGTTCAAAAGTTCCTTCCTTTCGAATCCGGACGAGGGGAGGATGACTGATCGATTCGTCGATTTTCCGGGGTTTTGTTATTTGATTGATAACAGCAGCGTTGTTTTCGTCGGCGGAATCCCCGATTCGAGGGATACCGATGGAAAATCGATGTAGTCGGCGAGAACAAGCGTCATAAATTGTCCATTCTGATGTCGAGTATCGAGAAATATAGTTAGAAATATTTAGTAAAAAAAATTGTATACGTACAGGATGGAAAGAAAAGTTTGTCCGCGGCTAGCTAGCTTTTCGCATTGTATTCTACTCGTCACGAAGATAAAATTTTCCCAAGGAACCGTAGATCCTATAGAATAATTCTCCTGAAAAAGTTTCTTAATCATTTAAAACACTGCGGACGCGTGCGTTCTAACAGCGACTTTATGATTCTGGACGCGTGGATGTAACGTTTATATTTCGAATAATATTAACAGTTAGTTTCATCATTTCATTATTTAGGCTCACACTGATGCTACAATTATGATAAATCAAATGTTGGTGAAACTTAATGCGAAAATTAATGTAAAATAGACAACCATGAAGTCGCTGTTAGTACGCATACGTCCGCAACGATTAAGAAACATTTTTGCCATTATTCGAGAGAACTATATGGTTCCTATATGGAAAAGTTTTACCTTCGTGACGAGTACAATACAACGCGAAAGAGAAAGAAATTCTTTTGTCTTTGAAATTTAATTTTGCAGCGAGGTTCTTTACACGTATCTCCATCAAATCATCTACGACAGCCAGAAACAAACTCTTCCTTCCCACCCTGTACGTACAATTTGGTACAAAGATTCCACAGACAGTGTCATTCGAAATTACCGTGAATATCGCGTGATCGTAATTTCGTGGATTATTTCAGGATCGCTCCGACGAGGATGACGGGCTGCGATCCGATTACTCGTTCGAGGAGGACGAGGAGGAGCTCAGCCAAGACGGCGATGAGGCCGCCAAAGAGCAGGACAGACCCGAGCAATTAGAGAACGTGGAGAATCAGAAGATCTCGACGGAGAAGATGGCCAGCAACGGGCTGCACCGACTGCACGTGGACTTTGACGACCTGTCGGTGGTCGACGAGGAGGAGGAGCTGAAGAGGGACAGGGACAAGAAGGAAGTTCCCACGGAGAACGTTCCGCGACCGAACGAACAGAAAAGTCCGCATTCCATCCTGAAGCCGAGACAACTTCACGAGAACATCCCGTTTTATCCTGGCGCCTATCAGCCTCCCGCTTACTACGCCGAGTGTCCCTTCAAGTTCCCAAGCACGCTGAACCTGATGATGCCTGCCAACGCGTCGTCGGTGATGCTGGCCTCTCCGTGTCCGAGAATGAACGCGGAGCCGATGGTCCCGATATCGAGCCTAACCGAGCCAAGCGTGGACGAGATCGACGATCATCAAATACTACACGCGCCTCCGGCAGGCTGGCAGAACAACGTCGTGACGCCTCAAACGCAGGTGAGGCACTCGTTCGGAACGATCGACCTTGACGGCGTACCGAGTATGCAAAGCTTCCCTGGGATTCGTCAGGAGCAATCGAAGCAACAATCGTTCGTACCGACTGTCGCCGGTTTCCCCAATTTCCCGAGCTTCCCTCGAAAGAGGGGCGCTAGCTTGAGGCTGTCGAGCAACCCGTTCAATGCGACGTCCACGTTTGGAAACTCGGAGAAGATGATTGAAAACGGCTGGGACGTGAGCCTGGCGAATTTATCGAACGTTGGCGACGGGAGGAAGAACACCGAGGCTGAAGAGAGTCCAGGACCGGTGTCGGGAGCCGAGAAACCGAAACACTTTTTCGCCCCGCTGTCTTCGAAGTTGTCGAAGAAACAGATGGAGGAATCCTCGCCGACGATCAGCAGTTCTGGAACCGGCTCCACCGTAGTGTCCAAAAGTCAGTTCACGCCTCGGAAGGGATCGGCCGATCTCTACGTGGACGGAGCGATCCCGCGCGAGGACAATCGCACGCTGGACGACAGAAGCGGACAGAGGACGTTCTTCAGTATAGACAACTTATTGATCGCCGACGCGAAGTCGGCCACGGTCAATCAATTGACGAAGTCGTTGTCGTGGCAGGATTTGCCGAGCAAGTGTCAATCTGGCGGCAAGCAGCAGATGTTGACCCGGAGTGACAACACTTTGGACAATATATCGGACTCGAAGCCTTACAAATCGTACCTAAACGTGACACTGAGGACGCCGCGCGTCGAGCAGACGGTCAGCCCTGACACCCCGGAGATCCCCGAGCTACCCACGGTGGACTATCGGCTCTTCAAGAACCCCTTCCTACGAACTTTCGACCCGACCGCTAGCTACGCGAACCGGAACAACGTCACCAGACCCCTGTCCGTTCAAGTGAACGACGACAGCCTCTACTACTACCCTCCGCATCCTCAAGTGTCCACCTTTGGCAGAGTCCCTCTCGCGGACAGGTACAGAACGGCTCAACAGTCGGACAAGAACCGTCTCTTGATCCCGTCCGATCAATTGATCAACGGGAAGCTAACGTCACCGACGAGCAAGCCCCAGATCCAAGTGACGTCGTTCGAAAGACCGAGCCCCCATACTCTGGTGGGCCCGTCTACCACATACGAGTTCAACCCCATGCGCAGGTTGAACGCCAATCCATACTTGCACACCCAGAATTTGTACCAGAACGTGCCGTTCGTTCCGCGAGGAGGTTTGTACGGGCAGAGAGGGATGATGTATTACAACAACCTGGCGCTCAAGGTGCCAGCACAGACGCAGACCTCCATAGACGGTGACTCGCATCAAGAGGACGAGCACGCGCTGTCCCACGAAGAAAGCGCGCCGAACACGCCGAGCGGGCGTAGAAAGAGGGCGGCCAGGAAGGAGAAACCCGCCGCCCCGTCGCCTGCCGTTCAGAGGAAGTACAAGAAACAGAGCAGCGTCACGTCGTCGGAAGTGGTAGAGTCAGTGACGCGAAAGAAGCCCGCGAGGCCGAGTACCACCACGACGACCACGTCCGAGGGCCAGGACGACAAGAACGAGAGCAGATCGTCGTCGTCGGGTCAAGACTCGCCGAAGAAGGAGCAGACGAGAAGGGTGTCGCTGTACTTCAACGCGAAGAAGAGGCCGTCTCTGACCTCGGTGAGAACGGTGAGAAGCGGCAGCTCGGACACTGGCCGAGAAAAGGAGGCGCTAAACTCCGAGAGGGAGAGGACTAATTCTGTTAGCAGCCGAGAGATCGGCAGCGGAAGGAAGGCAAGGAAAGCGAGCACCAGCAGCGGGAACGTGCCTTGGTGCGCCTGCTGGGGCAACGGGTGTGTTTAGGGAGCCGGTAATTGGTTTTATTGGTGGCACCGGGCTGGATCTAATTAAACGTTCGAGTTTTGTTTATGTTGCGGCCTGGCTTATCAGCGTGTCGCCCTCGGCTTTCATTTTGGAGCGGACTGACGCGGATGGAATGTCTGCCGGTGCGAGACGGCAAGAGCGAACGTGCATTTCGATATCGTGAGAAAAATTTGAAATAAATAAGAGGACACGCGCTGCGACTACGACGTGTTTAGGAAAATGTAGATCGGCATCGTTGAATCATTTTAAATGATTCTGTCGTTTGGGAAAAAATTTCTTCTCGAGCTGTGAGCGATAGAAAATTCACAATTACCGTAGAGAGTAAAATAATTTAACAAGAGACATTGTATTGGAAAATACGATATGAAACAGAAACGAACGAGTAACATTGTTCAGTCAGAAGTTGAAACTTGAAGGAAAAGGAAAGAGATACGTAATATTTTATAGAGATCGTACCGATCTAATAAACTCGGGAAACGATCGACCGTGGGACGAGTGGTTTCTCGTAAAGGAGTAACCGAAGGAAAATATTGAACATAGAACTGGCACAGTCCAGGAGGAGCAGTATCGACCTTCAGCGTAACTAGAAGGCAACCGCTGCAGCCAATGGGGGAGGTCGTAAAACTAGCGCCAGGCGGAACCAGGACACCATAAAACCCGTTACCCCGTTCAGGTGACAGTTGCAACCGTGGTGGTGTTCTAGCCAGGAATACAGAAGCACGGGTCCCTGCCCTCTGCGCCGAGTTGCTCGAGAAGCAAGCGAATCGAATTAGGGGATTAATACGTAACGATGTCAGACCTGCCGCGTCGATGATCGCCTCGATAAAAGTTTCGCAAACTGTGCCAGAACCATCCAATTTTGTTATCGATCGCTCTTAGCCGATTCCAACGGAACAAAAGGGATTTTTCTTGTTCGTCCTGTTCGTTCGATTCAAGCCTTCGACGTTAGGTATTAAGTTCTCGGAGACACGTCTGTGCATTTATCGTAATTTAAGGTCGAGGAGATTAACGTATCTGAAGACGAGATTAAGAGTAATATGTCCTTTTTTGTATTTTTACGTAAGATTGCTTTTTATCTACGATGTAACCTCCAAGAGATGTAAATAACAATTCAGTTTCGAAAGTAAAGTTTTCGTGTGATGATTTCGTAAAATCGACGGAATGACGAAATGCATTTGCCCGATGTTCGATTCCCGAGTCGAACTGAGCGGCAAACGAGAGCGGAAGAAGATGGATCGATTCTTTCCAAAAGACCAGAGTGTACATCTATTCCCTCGGCTGATCCTTACCTCGAATCCACGCTTTTGTACGTACGTATCATAAATATTAACAAGCTGAAAACACTCGATTATTCTCCATCTCGACTCCTCTCTCGATACTCGTAATTTTCGACAAACCGCCGCGATACACCCTCGTGTTTTCGCCGAGTCATTGATCCCTCTTGGTATTAATTCATCGAATTATTGATTATTCGACGCAACTTATTCGCAGGAGCCCCATTTATTAATGGGGTCTGCAACGAGACGAGGAGAGAGAAAGAGGAGAGGGGGATGGTGAGGAATAGGAGGAGCGGGCGCGCAAGCTAAAGGTAAAGTTCGCTCTCGGCATCCTCCGCCGAAGCGCAAACTTCTGCAGCGTTCTCTCCGTGTCCGTTATTCCACGCCATCCCTGCTTTTACCCTCTCTCTCGAAGAACCACGGAGCGGAGGGGGGAGGGGGCAGGGAAGAAATTTAAAGAAATCGAGAGAAAGGAATCGCCCGGGTAAATTGAATGTACTTACAATTAAACGCGCTGCCTCTTCTTTCCTTTTCCTTTTTTTTCTTTTTCTTTCTTCTCCCCCTCCCCCCTCTCTGCCATTCCGCGGCGAGGAAAGTTTAAGAGCATCGGGAAGAGAGAGGATGCTACGAAATGGAAGCCGGCCGGAGATCATTTCTTTGCGAGAAATGCTCTTTGATTCTTTTTTTTTTGTTTCGTCTCGATGAAGCTGAGATGGATTGTGCCCCGCGCGCGAATTTATATCCGCCGCTTTAATTTCTGGCTTCCGGTGGGGATCTATTCCGGTGGTCTTTGAGGTATTCAATTCAATTTTAATCGTCTACTCTCGGTTCCACGGACGATCAAAGCGAGCTGGAGACAACTCAATTTAAAGAATCGATAAACCTAGAAATGATAAATCTCACCGGTCGGATCGGAAATGACCTTGAGAAGCCGTCGACTACAGCAGAGTCTCGCGGGCTGTAAACTGTAAACTAGGTAAAGGCGAATGTTCGCGGCACAATGGCGGCACAATGAAACAAAGCTCTCGGCGGCTGGAAACTCTGCCGCTCGCGAGGAAAGGCGCGGGCAGGTTGCAGTGTCAACGTCGACGAGGGTGCACGCGGTTCGAAGGGGTGGCGGACGCAGAGTATGGAGACAGACCGGCGCAATTAAAATGCAAATTATCTCTTTTCGCGCGGCCATCTTTCCAGAAGAGGCTGGCGTGCTCGCAACCCTACGCCGTCACCGATTAACTTGGAACTAATTTACGACGACGACGACGACGACGATGGCGGCGAAAGCGACGCGAGACGTTTTGTTAATACGGGCCAACGTCATTTGCAAACGTCGGTCGAAACGTCGGTCTCTTCGTTTTGGCCGTGATTTTCGCCCCCCCGAAAGTGGACATTTCTCGCCTCGCGCCTCTGATAAAACTGTCGTTCACGTGGGCTCCTCTGCTCGAGCGGCAGACGGCACGCGTTTAAGGGGCCGTGGTATTTTGGCGATGAGAGGTCGTTTGAATAATTGACGCGATTATTGCGAAACAAGAACGGAGACACGGAGGGGTTGCGTAATTATTCATTGTCTGCGACACGGGAGATGCGACATGACTCGGATGCGAGGAAATATGTACTTTGATCGTGTGGCGGGTGTAGATTACAGGGATTGACTGGGTCAGGGATTAGATCTCTGATGAGAGGCGGAGTTAATGAAGTTGTGCTTCGCGTTTCGCGACGCTCTCCACCTGGCTTGTTCGCGGATTTTCACGGTTCTTTTTTTTTCGAGATGATTCGAAACTCGCGCGCGTGATTTTTTTACTTCTTTGTCAATAAAAAAAAAAAGAAACAAATAGTGGCTGTTTCAATCCTTCCCCTCCCCCCTCGGTGAAAATGTGTCAGAGAATCTTATCCGATATCCGATAAAATTCCTCCCCCGAAAAATTCCCCAAATGCCCGAAAAAGTTACTCCCCGAAAGATACCCCGAAACAAAATCGTTCAAATTCCACGGATTCCGCGGATTCGCGGAGTTCCGTTTGCGCGGAACGTTGCCGAGTTCGAACGACTGCCAATCTTGTCTCAACTAAACTCGAACCCCCGTTGTTCTCCCCCGTCACTCGCCGGCGCCCGAGAAAAATATGCAATTCACGAGAAAAGAATTCACCAACAACGGCCAAAAGGGGTCGAACAAACTCTGAAACCATTGAAACGAGCTGATCGGCTCCTCAAAATTCGCCGAGACGAAGGAGCCGAAGGAAGGAACGCGACGGTTAATTACCGCTAGCCCCGAAGATATATTGTAATTGCGCAACAACCTCCTCGGGAGATACGTTTATCACGTAGGCTGCGAAACAGAGGTTGGCTGTGCTTCGTCTCTATGCCCCGCGCGGATATCGCGCGATACGAGCAAGATTATCGGGCGAGGGAATACCTATACAACGGAGCGGCCATGAATTCCAATTAAAAGCCTATCGTAAGTATTTATAGGCCGAAGACGGGAACGATATCTACTGTTACAATGGCCGTTAAGATAATCAGCTTTAATTACGCACCTCGTAAAGCCTTTATGAATCCGGTCAGGCCGAGCGGACATCGTGGCGCCGTGGTTTAAGCGAATCTTTGTGCCACGACACAATGGTATCGGTGTTACGTACCTGCAACGAAGAGAAACGATTAGCTACGTGCACTTGAGATGGGCCAGATTTATTGCGTGACATTGTGGTTCGCTGTTCTTTTCATTTTAATACCTCTTTTCAAATTGACAAATTTAACCACTTGCGCTGGCAACTTGTTCGCGGACCGTAACGAGTGACCGAACCGTATATACAATAATTCGTCGCTTTCTTTTTCCTTTTGAACTCGTCGGTACGGTATCACTGGAAATGATTAAGAGGTAATAGACTTATCATTCGTTGTCATTCGTATATACTTGAAACGGAGGAAATGTTGCAATTTGTGGTAAAAAAAAGTTCTCGACGTGCACGTCGTTTCAGCGCAAGAGGTTAACGATTGAAATAAAAATTGGAAGAAACTCGAAGATCAAGTTTAGCAAGAGTTGAAGCAAGAATGAAAGAATAAACTTGCTGAATTAAAAAATTAAACCGTGTAAAATTTACGGTTATCTGGAATGGGAATAAAAGTTGAAAGAAACTCAAAGATCAAGTTTAGTAAGAAGCAAGGTTCTATTCATCTTTGACGTTAGTTCTTGTACAGTGTGTAAGTTCTTCATATGGAACTAGACGATTGTGACTCGCTTTACTATCTTGTTTGTACGACCGCCAACTGACATCTGCTAATCTTCCGCCGGATTAAAAAAAAAAAAAAAAAAACTCATAATCCAATGGTTGCGGTAACGAGCAGAGACTTAAACGAAGGAACTTCATTCCGACCTGTGGCACCAACACTAAGGACAATAGCCAGCTGGCGTTCGAGTGTCCGATGTGCAGCGACATAACGCGAGAACGTAATAAAGCTCGCGGTCTACTCGCTCGAAATTGTCCGGACGAAAAACGTAATGAAACTCTGGCCGCCGTAGCGTAGGCACACTATGGAAGAGGCGGAAAACAACGGAGGCACGGATGAATTCTTCGCCAGGCTGAAACGTTTCGAAGTGTTTGGAATTTTTCTTCGCTGGAAGAAACTTGCAGCCACTTTCGCTCGCCTTTTCTTTTTTTTTTTTTTTTTTCTTTTTTTTCTATCGGGAAAGCGAGAGGCAAACCCCCGTAGGAATATTTCCCTGTGGAAACTTTTCATCCTGTAATTTCGACATCGTTGTCTCTCTTCCTTTTTCTTTCACCCCCCCCCTTTTTTCTTCTTTTTCTCTTTTGTCCCGCGGAAATTCGCCCGACGTCGAAGTTTTCTTTGTAATTCCCGACGAGAGAACGTTATTGGACATAACTGCAACGACGATGTTTGCGATGTTTCGGACAAAGTTTTCGCCACGTTGCGAGATTCTATCCGAGATCTTTCGGCTCATAAACAGCGAGAAACTAAACAGTTTGGCGGAAGAATCTCTCTTCTTTATTTTTTTCCCCCTTTTTCTTTTTTTTAGCAAGCACTTCGAGGAAACTTCGAAGTTCCTTGGCACGGAGAAATAACTTATCAAATGTTGCGAATGTTCAAACGCGTTCAACGTCGCCGCATAGTTTCAATTAATATTCAGCAATTTACGCTCGTGTAAACTGTGTTACAAGTTGCGTTGAAACGTTGCGGTTAACCGCTGATTGTTTAATAATTCAACGCAACATAATAATTTATCAATTTCCGTAGGTCATTTCTAACTCGACTAACTTCCCACCGTGCCGGAGATTTTCGAAACAGTGTCGTTCCTTTCATTTCCTAACCTCAAAACTGCTGGTACAGTTGTTATTCTAACATCGATTGATTTTAATTTCGATCCTAGTAACTTGGGAATATCCTATATGTTATATAAAACGTATTTGCACTTGAATACTTTCGTTTTCGGTCATCTTCTCGTTCATTCCAAAGTCCTCATTTTCATGGCTTTCTACACGCATTTGAACATTCTCTTCATGCGTCTTCTTCGCATTTTTTTTATTGTTCTTCAGTCTAGTCCACTCGACTGTTTCTCCTTTATTGTTAATAATAGATTGTATACATTTTACAATGGTATCATGCGTGAAAATTCCAATACTTTATAAAAATCTGCAAACTTCATCTTTGCCCTCTGTGTTTCTCGTTTTTTTTTTTTTCCAACGTTTCTTGTTTATCTTTCTTCCAATCGCGGACGTGGAGAAGCGGGGACATTTGTTTCGTCGAATTTCGCACGTGCAAATTTTACCTCTGTTTCCCGATTAAAAATTCCGCGAACGAGGAACGGGCTACGCTAGTGGAAATCGATCTCCGCTCCTTTCGAAAAAAAAAAAATCGCAATTTCCTCGCTGCTTTTCGTTGAACAACGCTTGGTGAACACTTCTATTAACCGATTAAAAACTTTCTGTCGCAATCGAAACACAGTTGGGACAACGCGCGATACAAATGGTTCATTTACATGAAACATCCAATATCCTGTTATGAGCGTGCGCGCGAGCGCGTATTGTACGCTCTGGAGCCGGTTCTGCCGGAACTCCGCGCGTTTTTGCAATCGCTCCTTCGTCGCGCAAATATTTGCGAATTGCGCCGGCATGCGAAACGAGCTGCAGCGCCGATGGATGAACTCTGAACAAACGATGCACTGTCGACGTACCAAATTGATACCTTTCCACCTACTCTTTTTTTCTTTTTTTCCATTTTTTTTTCTTTTTTTTTTTGCTCTTTTAATTTCTTTTTCCTTTTTTCTTCTTTTTTCTTTTAATTACCGATCGTTATTTCTTTTGGAAATATGAAATCGGACCTTTTCTGAACTATTGAGATTGCAACTTCATTGGAATTTCGTTTGTTAATAATTGGAATTTAAAATTTTTAGGAGAATCGTACAGGTGAAGAAGAGGTAATTCTACACGTGTGTGCACGAAACCATGCTCGGAGAATATTTAAATTCGATTTATTCGAATACAAACCTGCAAAACGAAAAAAATTTTGTTCTTTATTTTTTACTTGTTTTTTCACGCAGAATTGCCTCCATTTCGCTTGGACACTCTGTATATAAAGATGAAGTCTAACCTTTCTTCTGAGCTATATAAATACACTATATAAACTTTCCATTTGTTTCCGCTGCCATCTTTTTTTTTTTTTTTTTTTTTTTTTTTTTTTGTTAAATAGAAGATTGCAAATACATACGAACCTCTCTCTCTAAACGAGTAAAATTTCAGTTGTAGGTACAGGGTTGATCAATTCCCGACGCGCGGCAAATTTTCGAATGAAAGTTGAAAATATCGCAGTTTACCGATACGGAGTGGAAAACGCAATTTCCTCGGAGACCGGCGCTCTCGTTGCAATTCGATCGACGAAGAGCAGACCAGTTTTCGTCCGGCTTTCGACTTTCATCGCGGATGTGCTTCGCCCTCAGTTTCAAATTTCCTGCGATCCGGCGGGCCCTGCCAACTCGCTCGCTGGCAGAGGAGAGAAAAAA